>NW_015506507.1:179633-211978 GCF_001515645.1 Sinocyclocheilus grahami | reverse complement strand
GTCTCACAGCGCAGCCATCAACACCCTCCCCCTCCCTCCCCCCTACTGTTTCTCAGCCTGTACTCAAGATCTGTGAAGAGGATGTATGCAAAGTCTTCAGGAAGCAGAAGATAAGGAAAGCCAAAGGCCCAGATGGTGTCTCTCCAGCCTGCCTCAAAGCCTGTGCTGTCCAGCTATCATCCATCTTCACATTGATCTTCAACAGATCCCTGGAGCTGTGTGAAGTCCCCTCCTGCTTCAAATGTTCCACCATCATCCCTGTACCCAAGCAACCAAAAATCACAGGACTTAATGACTACAGACCTGTTGCTTTAACATCTGTGGTCATGAAGTCATTTGAGAGACTGGTGTTGGCCTACTTGAAGGTCATTACTGGACCCTTGCTGGACCCCCTGCAGTTTGCTTACCGAGCAAACAGGTCTGTGGATGATGCAATTAATATGGGATTGCACTACATCCTCCAACATCTGGACAAATTAGGGACTTTTGCAAGGATCTTGTTTGTGGACTTCAGCTCCGCTTTCAACACCATCATCCCGGACACCCTTCAGAATAATCTCATACAGCTCTCTGTACCCACCTCCATCTGTCAGTGGATCACCAGCTTCCTGACAGACAGGCAGCAGCTAGTGAGGATGGGAAAACTCACATCCAACACTCGCACCATCAGCACCGGAGCTCCTCAGGAATGCATCCTCTCCCCACTGCTCTTCTCTCTCTACACAAATGACTGCACCTCTACTGACCCCTCTGTCAAGCTCCTGAAGTTTGCAGATGACACTACAGTCATCGGTCTCATCCAGGACGGAGACGAGTCTGCTTATAGACAGGAGAACTTTACAGCAGAAAAAAATATGTTTACAGCCTGGTACAAAACGTGGTTTTGGTCTATATAGCAAATTTTTGCCCTTCATGACAACTGTGAGGGAGGTGAATTTTTTTATAACTCATCGGTTTAAATTATATTAAGCCTTAAAGTTCTGTATAATTAAGGGCGTGGCCACTTGAGTGACAGGTGGATTGCCGCTGCTGTCAGCACCGTCGAGCTAGGGGGGCGTGATTTCAGCAACCAGCTCCCGCCTCTTTGCCCATTTTCGATTATCCGGGAGTGACGCGCTGCCAAGATGGCGACGGCCAGCTCCTCCTAATTTAGGCTTCAAAAACGCTCTTTGGAAACCTACGGGTGACGTCACGGACACTACGTCCATGTTTTTATACAGTCTATGGGCTACTTGCATATAGTCTGAAGTTTGTTTTCTGCGAACGATTGTGAGTTTGACATTCCTTTCAACATCACGGCGTATCGTTGGTATCGTGCAACGAATTGGTGTCGTGGTGAATGTTTGCGGTTGATATAGAGGTGTTAGTGTTTTTCACGGCGGAGGATGTGAAACATTGGCGGAGCTTTTGAGTTCATGTCCGCTGACATTCCGAGTGCTCACCGAACTGTCGCATTGGCGCTGCTCGCATCTCAATCATCAAATTAGCTATATTTTCACCTGTACGCTCACGTAAACTTTCATTGGAGACTCCGGGCCTGCTATCAAAAATACAGCTGCTAGTCTCCTTCAGTATTCCGTCTTCATCACTACATCAGCCTACACCATTCATATTGTCTTATGCTCTTGTGCCAGTTGGCCGTAGAATTTCTTTTTTGAAAGGTTATTCACACGTTTAAGACAAAATGCTTGGTTTACGATAATCTAGCACAGTGTTTCCCAACCGGGGTGCCGTCTGTCGAGAGCAGGGGTGCCGTGTAAAAAATCCTTTAAAAATATTTTTTCATTGCTAAAATGCTCAAAAAAGCATCTATTATATAATATCCATTTCTGATGTTGCAATAATTAGAGATGCACCGAAATTTCGGCTGCCGAAAATTAGTTCACCGCTCAGGTTTCACTTTCACGTGGTGTGACGCTCTGCGTATTATCCTGCTCTATGCATGTGTGCTCCGCTCAGTCGCTCCACTTGTATACCGTTCATGCGAATTGGAATAGCAAAGTCCATTCAAAAATTTAGCCAACAGGAAACATCGATGTAGTACAGTATTGTTTCTGTCTGCAATAGCCCTACTGTGTTGTAACATGGTGTGGTATACGGGCAACTCTGGTAACGCTGCCTTCTCATTCATTACTTCTGATTCATTGATCTGCTAACCGCTATGTTATGCTCACGTGTCCTCTGATAATAACAGCTTCCTAGGATTAAACATTATTTGGATAATTGGTAAAAAAAAAAAAAAAACTACTGTTAGAGCTACCTGAAAAACTAAAAAGCAATTTGTTTAATTTGAAGGCCTGTCGTTATTTTATTTTTTTGTGCTATCATTATTAATTTCTTTATTTGTTCTTATTTTATTACTGGCTGCTTACTTGTCATTTTTTATTAAATTCAAAGTTTGAAATCAAGCTATCTCGTGCTACTGCACCAAAATTACCCCACTGTAAAATTAAAAAAACACTGAGTGAGCAAAAATTTGTGAGATAGCTAGTTATAATGGTAATTAAATAATGTTTACATATGTATAAAAGCCTACATTAAAATCTGGCATATACATTGGTCTCTTCATTAGAAATTAGCCTACTGATTGCCACCATTGATGGACAATTTTTTTTAATAATATTAAAAATATCTGTATGACATTATATTCTGCAGATGTTCCCTGTTGTACCGAATATCTATACTTTTCAAATTACCATATCGAAGATACAAATTCAAATATTGTGACAAAATGTATTTTGTAGGGTGCCACAAGTTTGTTAAAATTTCCAAACGGTGCTGCGACTGAAAAAAGGTTGGGAAACACAGATCTAAACGAGAGTGTATATTATGTGTTGTTACATAGGCAATATATAAGTGTCCTGAGAATCTTTAGTAATTTCGATTCAAGTTCCATATGCAAATTACCATGCTTCCACACAAAGGGTCATAAAACTCCCCAGTATTTCCAAACTCCCGCTTGGGATTTCAGCCTTTCTCATTGGACAAGCCCATCTTGAGAGGCGTGAATCTTCTCAGACCTTAAAGGCCTCACACCAGGGACCCGCCCTCAGTCTGCGGTTTGGTTGAATTCTGAAAAGATGAAAATGTGAGCTACAACGCTCCAGGACACCCTAAGTTTTGTGCCAGGCCTTGGGCCTTGACTTTCCATTCACCAAGATAATCTGACTCAAACTGGTTCTTTTCCATCAACCAACTTCAGCAAACATCAACTTGAGCCTTCAGATTGCATCAGGAATCTCTGTCAGACAGAAAAGACGTTCAAGTATCAAACTTAGTCTTATTAATTGATACATTAGGTCTCATTCGCACCTTTTTACAAAGGTGTGTTTGAACTAAGAATCTGATGTTTCCTTCAGGCTGTAAATCTGCTCAATATCAAATGGTTCCATAACTTAATTCTTTATTTCTCTCCTTTTTACTGCTTAAGCTTTAACCCTTTTCCTATACCAACTGTATGCGTGTGTGTGTGTGTGCATGTGTATGTGTATGTTAGACTAGCTTAAGTGTTTATGTAGTTAATAAAGTCTTACTTGTATTACACTCGACGTTGTTCATTGTTTGCTCATAACTGGAGTCCCTTAATCATGCAGATTTATGCTACAGCCTCTGTGTAGAATTGTACAGTAAGAAAGTTATTTCCCTTAACCAGGAAATTAACATTCTTAGAATTGACAGACAGTTGACCCTGAGAGGTCAAGTAAATACTTACAGCAGATCTAAATATTTATAATTAATTATAACTAGTTATGATTCATTATTCATATTTCCCCGTGAGCTGATTCGCTACAATTGTTTATGAAACTGCCTATCGTGGCCTTCACATTATACAGCCTATCGTGGCACTTCACATAACTTTGCTCATTGTGGTCATCAAACTAGTCTCACTATTATTGTTTATGAAACTCTGCCTATCGTGGCCTTTACATTACACAGCCTGTCACGGCATTCTCATAAAATGGCCTAACATGGCACTTCACATAACTCTGCTCATTATGATCATCTTGTAAGTCTGACTATTATTATTCATGAATCTAGGCCTATCATAACCCTCCAAATAACTGATCTATCGTGGCTTTTATGTTACATGACAAGCGCTGTCTTTGTGTTAATTGGCCTAATGGCGAACAGTCTGTTTATAAATATTAATATTTATGCCTTCTTTCATCATAAAGTTTTATATGTTTCTCTTCGCTAGCTACTGGTGGTGGTTTCATTCGTTTTTCTACTAAATCTTTGGCTTCAGACTTCACAAATACTTCTCATAATTGGCCAATCATAGTCTTTCATCGCTTTATTCACATAATTGGCTTATCGTGTTCTTTGCATAGTACGGCCTATTGTGGCCATCAGGTAAAACTGAACATTATCGTTTATGTAACCCGGGATATCGTGGCCCCTCACATAATTGGCCTTTCATAGCTTTTCATCATTTATTCACAAAACTGCCATATTGTGACCCTTCGTGTAGCACGGCCTATCGAGGTCATTAGGTAAGACTGATTATGGTTTTAGGTAATCTGGCCTTAGTGGCCCTTCAAGTAACTGGCATATCATGGCTTTTATTGTTTATTCTCATTATTGGCTTATTGCAGCCTTTCGTAGCATAGCCTATCATGGCCATTCGCATAGCACAGACCATCTCAGCCCTTCGCATAGCACAGCTTTTGCATAGCATGGCCTATCACAGCCTTTCGCATAGCACTGACTATCAGTTCCTTTTTGCATACTATGGCCTATCACAGTCTTTCACATAGCATGGCCTATCACAGCCTTTCGCTTACCATGGCCTTTCTCTGCCTTTCGCATAACATGGACTATCACAGCCTTTCGTATAGCATGGTCTTTCGTGGCCTTTTGCATAGCATGGCCTTTCGCTGCCTTTCATTTAGCACGGCCTTTCACATAGCACAGACTATCACAGCATTTCGCATAGCATGGCCTATCATGGCCTTTCGCATAGCATGGCCTATCACAGCCTTTCATTTAGCATGGTCTATTGTGGCCTTTCGTATATCACGGACTATCAGAGCTTTTCGCATACTATGGCCTATTGTGGCTTTTCGCTTAGCACAGACAATCACAGCCTTTTGCATAGCATGGCCTACCATAGTCTTTCACATAGCACAGCCTATTGCGGCCTTTCACAAAGCACATTTATAACATGGCCTATGTGTGCCTTTCACATCACATGGCCTATCGGGGCTATCAGGTAGACTGACTATTGTTGATTTTATATAAGCTGGCCTTTTAGTGGCCCTTTTCTTAATTGGTCTATCATGGCTTTTCTTTGTTTATTCACATAATTAGCTTATGTCACTTCGCGCTGCATGGCCTATCGAGGCCTTCGCATAGCATGGCCTATCCTGGCCATCTGGTAAAACTGAATATTATCGTTTATGTAACCTGGCCTATTGTGTTTTCATCATTTTATTCACAAACGGCATATCTTATCCTCTTGCAAGGGTTTTCTTTAAACAGTGCTTTTAAGGGTTCAATAGCTAGCTAAAGTTCAATTAGCTAGTAAGGGTCACTGTAAAATAAGTGTTCTTAGCCTTCTGCAAGGGTATTGTTCCACAAGGTTTATTTATCGATCTTCATTCTGTGTCCCATGCTTTTTTTTAATTACATGTCATGTGATCTGGTTTATTTTCTTTTGGGGGTTCACTCGTTGGGTTCCAATAGTTAGATGGACTTTTGTCTGCAGAGTCTTTCAAGCATTTGCTGGAGTCAAGCCCAAGATTATTTATATTAATTTCATTACTGGTATTTACACTCTTTGTGTTTGTAACCTGGCCTACTGTGGTTTCTACGTAACATGACCTACGTGGTCTATCTGCATTAATCGACCTAACGTGTTAATCGGCCTGATATGGCCTCTCATCACCCCACCACCACCAGGTTGGCCCTGTCCATCCATAGGGGTAGGCTCCACCCCTGCTTTCATCTTCAGGCAGGATCAGCCAAATCTGCGTCCCCTGGATTTGGACAAAGGACAGGGCCTATGCCAAAATAATTTTTCTATACAACTATTCACTCATTATTGTAACTCACCATCATCCGTTAACACTTTATGGAATAAATACCATGTAAACGTTTACCTTCTCTCTGAGTCTTTCTGATAGAAATCTCATTATGAAATAAATGTTTTTCTCTAATACGCATTGGTCACAATTAATCATACCCTTTTATCCAATACTTTTTGCAATCTCCTTTCGTCAAGAGAACAGCTCTGAGTCTTCACCTATAATGCCTGAAGAGTTTAGAGAACATCTGACAGGAGATCAGAGACCATTCATTCATACAGAATCTCTCCAGACCCTTCAGATTTCCAGCTGCATGTTGATGCTTCTCATCTTCAGTTCACCACACTCATTTTCTATAGGGTTCAGCTCCGGGAACTGGGTTGGCCAGGGCAGAAGCTTGGTTTTGTTCTCAGTGGCCCATTTATATTTTTATTTTGATGTTTGTTTGTGGATCATTGTCCTGTTGGAAGAGCCAACCATGGCCCATTATAAGATTTCTAGCATGGACAGTCAGTTTTACATTTATCCATTGGTATTTTATAGAATCCATTATGCCATCTATCTGAACAAGATATCCAGGATCTCAAGCAGAAAAATAGGCCCACAACATTAAAGATCCAGCAGTATAGTTCATTGTACACATGGGGTACTTTTTTATCTGACCAAATCCATCTTGAGTGTTTGCTGCTAAAAAGTAAATTTTTTTAGATTCATCTGACCATTGAACACAGTCCCGTTTAAAGTTCCAGTAGTGTCTAGGAAAATAAATATGCTGGAGTTTGTTTTTGGATTAGAGCATCTTCTTTTCTAGTTTTTTCTTGAAACCCTCTCAAACAAAATAGTTCACCACACTCATTTTCTATAGGGTTCAGCTCCGGGAACTGGGTTGGCCAGGGCAGAAGCTTGGTTTTGTTCTCAGTGGCCCATTTATATTTTTATTTTGATGTTTGTTTGTGGATCATTGTCCTGTTGGAAGAGCCAACCATGGCCCATTATAAGATTTCTAGCATGGACAGTCAGTTTTACATTTATCCATTGGTATTTTATAGAATCCATTATGCCATCTATCTGAACAAGATATCCAGGATCTCAAGCAGAAAAATAGGCCCACAACATTAAAGATCCAGCAGTATAGTTCATTGTACACATGGGGTACTTTTTTATCTGACCAAATCCATCTTGAGTGTTTGCTGCTAAAAAGTAAATTTTTTTAGATTCATCTGACCATTGAACACAGTCCCGTTTAAAGTTCCAGTAGTGTCTAGGAAAATAAATATGCTGGAGTTTGTTTTTGGATTAGAGCATCTTCTTTTCTAGTTTTTTCTTGAAACCCTCTCAAACAAAATTTTTTTTTTTTTTTTTGAGGCTTTCTGACCCCAAGACTCCTGTGATCCAGATCCAGCTGTGAGTCTTTGGCCACTCAAACTCTCCTCCTCACTGTGCATTAGGATGATATAGACACACAATATGAATTGTAAAAATGCAGAGCTCTGTTGTTTTATATTTGTTAAATTTAAAACGGTAACATTAAAGGGAGTAAAGCCATTCTTTGGATGATTTACTTGTGCTTTGTGTCCTTGCCTTGTTGCATCACCCAACCTCTCTAAAGTTAAAGACATGAACGGCTGTCCTTATATTCTTCTGTAAATTGTCTTAATACACTTTTGAATTTGTTGTTCTTTCAATAATTGTATGGTGTACAGGCCCTGAAGCATCAAAGCAGCGCTAAACCACGATGTTCCACCCACCATGATTCACAGATGAGATGAGGGTTAGAAGTTAATTTGCAGTTGCTAAATGAGCACAGTTCATTTTTGCCAGAAGTTCAACTTTTGTCTTAACTGTCCACAGAGCATTTTCCTAGAAGCATTGTGGACCATCTAGGCAGATTTGGGCAAACATTAGACATGCCCATGTTTCAGTTTTTTTGCTGACATATGAAAAAAAACACTTTCTGGAGGTCTTTTCCTGTTATCATTGGGTTCTTTCTCACATCTTTCAGAATTACCTTTGCTGTTCTTCGAGTCTTCTTTGCAGGGCAGCAACAGTCCAGAATTTTCTATATTTGTAGTGTACGAGACCTGATTGGTTTAAATTCAGTCCACAAGTTGACGCATATCTTATCCTCTTAATTAATTACAGTACAGCTCAGGAGTCAATGAAATCCTTTGTCCTCGTTTATTCTTCAAAATCAATAAGGTTTCACTTTTCTTCAAATCTTCTTACAATATAATCCACTTGCTTTACAACTTATTTGTTTACTTACTTTTGACAAACAATGTTATTATTTTACTACAATAACAAGAAAGACTGCTCCCAAACTTACGATTCAATGTTAAAAATTAAAACATTAGCTTCAAAATGAGCTTTTATTGCCAGTTTCGACCAGTATGATGTGCCGTCAAAAAAGAAAATGAGATATTCAAATATGAAAATGACTCATGTCTTGTCACAAACTTAACAAATGATCTTATCCAGGGCTTGTCCGGGGCTGAGACTCCAAGGCTAGACATTAACACTGCATTAACGGCAGACAAGTAACGTGAATAAATTAATCAGTAACCAATAATAACCATGTAAACACCGAAACGCAAGTATTTTTCTGATTTTATTCAATTTAGAGTAAGTGGCGAATAGTGGACATAGCTGTATATAATGCATCTATCAGTGGCGGTTCGTCGGGGGAGTGTAACAAATTAGTCCACTGAAGGCAAGTGTAGTGAAGAACCCAAGTGCAGTTTATTTACAAAGTGATCCAAACATAATCCAAACAGACGAAGACTAGATACATAGACTTGACTTGACTTGAACAGACTTGACTAGAACAGACTTGACGAGGCATGAACAGACTTGACTAAAACAGACTTGACTTGGCATGAACAGACTTGACGAGGCATGAACAGACTTGACTAAAACAGACTTGACTTGGCATGAACAGACTTGACGAGGCATGAATAGACTAGACTCACCAACAGCAGGTTACAACATCAATACACGACGAGAGACAATGGCAACATGATGGCTACTTATAGCAAACAAGAGGGTCACATGACAAGAACAAACCAATGGGAAACAAGACACATGACTAGGACAACCAATCAGAACATGACACATACACAAGACAGAGATACATGAGGGCAAGGGAAGCATGACACTAACAGGGTGAAACAATTACAAAATAAAAGACATGAAAACATGAACATGAAACAAAACCCAAACACAAAACCCCACATTACAGGGAGGCAGGGGAGGCACAGCTTCCCCATAATTTTGAGGTGAAAATGGGAGGAGGACGATTTAATGTTAATAAAATTCTCATTTCATTTCAGTTCATGTCTCAGAATGTGTATTTTTTGTTTGTAATTTTACAGTTGTAATACCATAACGTGAAAGCGCCACTTTTCTATCACGAATGTGCCGAATCTGCTGATGTAATTACAACCGCTAATGATAGAGAAGGGGAGGGGGGGGCCGGGGAAGAGCTGAGCTCTTGTGCCTCCGTTGGTAAAAAAATTTGCCAATCACCATCGAGTGCTCACTTTCAGCGCTGAGGAGTGTTGAGAAAAAAACCCTCGCAAGGGAGGCTAGCCTCTCTTCTGATATCAACCAATCATCAAAGAGATGTAAATTACGTGATATTAGTTTGAACGTCTGCCACTGCGCTGATAATGTACCAAGTACTTATGATGAGTAGCGATATTGAATATTTGATCGCCAACAGATTTACCAAGCTGTCATTCAAACAGTATATATACAAATTTAGGGAAAACAGCCTAAGCTGGATATAGGCTACAGCAGTCGGCTTAATTAAATGGCGCAGCAGGCAGCTCTCTTTTATCACAGACTTTTAAGAAGGGATGGATGTTTGCTTCAAGTGATAGGCCAGGTAAGTGAAATTATATTATCTTCAGTGGTGTAATGTAATGAAGTAAAAATACTTTGTCACAGTACTTAAGTATTTTTTGGGAATATCTATACTTTACTTGAGTTTTTATATTTCAGCCGACTTTTACTTTTGCTCCACTACATTTCCTAATTAAAATGTATACTTTTACTCCGATACATTTCCCCGAAGCATATTCGTTACTTACTACAAAATAGTAAGTAACACAAACTGCAAGCAAGCAGGTTTGACGAATCAGTGGTCTGGCATCTGCAAGTTACGCCTGTTTCACACATACTCCGTGTGCAGTGCGTATGCAGTCCGTGTGCGTTATGTATGCGGTGCAGAAGCAGCACGTACTCATTGTGCTTTCACACAAGATGCATTTGCAGTCCGCTCCTGATCCGCGGCTGTTTACCACAAACACAACATTTATCCATTATTTTAATTTCAAATCAAAACATAGTTAGCCTATACTGAAAGTGCTTTTTCAGCATTGTGATCCTCTTTTATCACAGTACAGTTACACAATCTTTCATGTTCATGTTTAAACTCAATTAATATAAACAGCGTATTAAATGCATTTGGCTTCTAGATTTGTATAGCCTATTAAGTTGCTCAAGCAAGTGGAACACAGAATATAGCTTTCTTGGGTTAGGTTATCACAAATATTCATGGCCGTGGGAACTTAGGGGTGTGGGGTGTCCCCCTGTCCCCCCCCCCCGCTACAGGGCCGGGTCTGAGATTTTCTTTGTGCCCCTCGATCATCCCCAAGATACTTACTTTTTGTGATAGATTTGTGATTAATTATTTATTAAACTTACCAGAAATATATAACGTAGCAGTTGTAATATTCTTGGGTGCCTCGCGGCACGCATTCCTACATCACCCCCTCACACTGATAGAATTTTATGTGAAATGTTCACGCGATATTACCGTAATTTTACTTTCCGACTTGTAAAAACCATTCTCGTCCTTTTTATGAGCCGTTTTCCGAAGCTTTCTCGCTTCTCAAGATGGCCACCGTCAGTCACATAAGCACATCTTTAATTGCGCTCTAGTCTCTGGACAAACGTGCACTGTAGCCTAATGTAATCTAACTACGCACATCATAACGTTTTAGGCAAGTAGGCTACCATATTATGACATAAAATATTTTAATAAGACTGAATTTGTATTTAACCTGATCACGTTTAATAAAAAGACATTTTAAGTTTAATTATAACGCCGCATGTCCACAATTATTCAAACAACGAACAAATTATACAGCGAGAAAAGAACATTTACATTATCAAAGAATATCACTGAATTCAGTCTAGCGTGAGTGTAGGCACTCTAAAAAATTATAATCAGTGATGTTGTCTGCAGTGTATGATGAATTCATCTCTTATTTACATTGCATGTACATCTGCATTTTGTTGTTTCTAATGAGAGAATTCACCAAAGTGCACTGACCAAAATTTTCGTGAATCAGCGATGTTAATATTTAGTAAAATCCCCTTAAATAATAGAAATATTAAAGACAAAATTATTGAACTAAAATCACAAAAGTACAAATATATATTGTTTCGCATATAACTCTGTCTTCATGTGTATGGTAATCTATAAGAGTTTGGGCTGTTTAATATTAGGATTTTGTCAAAAATCCCCCACCATGGCCCCGCCCTGCAACATCAAGCCCCGCCCCCAGCACCCCCCAGATAAAATATGTTCCCATGGCTATGCAAATATTTTAAATTCAAACTTGCCACTGACAGAAACAGTCAGCTCTCGTGCCTTTTACATTTAAATCTTTATTACAAACAGTCCCGCGGGTCTTAAAGAACTTTGTTTTTCTACCGCCACAAGACACAAGTGCATATGTTGCCTTGTTTATCTAAAAGTGCACTTTTATTTGTTTTAAACCTAGCCAAAAAGCCTGTGAAACACAGTAGACTTTAATTATATATATTTATTGTGAAATTACTACATTTCCGTGTCAATCCATGTTAATTTTTACGGCGAACAAAGCGCTGTCACTTTAAGTCAGCGCATGCAGCACAGCAAAAATAGACTCGGTGCGTAAACGATCGCTGCACTGCTGCAGACGCGCCGCTCCTGGAACGCACTGACGGACCGCAACCGCGTGCAGTGATAAACCATTAACATGGGTGCATAAAAAAAATGCAACGCATACGCACTGCAGACGGAGTATGTGTGAAATAGGCGTTAAGACTCCTAAAAAACACCTTTGCTCATGTGCAAACAAGTGCAAACAAGTGCGCGCACAATCGCTGATGATTTAATTTTCCTCTCAAGTCGAGTCTGGGGTGTGCGATACACTATCGTCTGCGATATTGTAAGTGTTGTTGTAATGATGTGCGATCTGACATTATCAAGTAGGCTATATCACCAAATCACACACAGAGTGCACTCACGTTGATTTATTCGTTATTAAAACTCAAAATTCCGGGCATTCTAAACTGTAGACGGCAAAAATGCTTCTGTATGCTTTTTATATTTATATAATTTAATAGGCTATAGTTAACTTAATCTACATCACACAAGGAGTACAGTTTTTCTGCAGATATTAGCATAATAACACATTTAATAATCATTTTATACAAGTTCAATAAAGCAATAAGTGACTTACATTTTAGACATAATATTGCTTGTTTTTGCTCAATTTTGACAACGAAAATAGTTCCAAACAAAGATCACAGCACTGTTTTGCATCTCTGAGCAATGAACTGTGTTTACTTATTGAATGAATCAGCTTTTTGAACGAATCGGTTGAATGAATGATTCAGTGATTCATTCATTAACACAGTCAAGTGCTTTGTTCCTCAATAAATCAGTCGTTTGAATGAATCGGTTGAATCTCAATGACTCACTCATTAACAGTCCCTTGCTGCCACCTACTGGCGGTTTTAATTTCACATTTCAACTATTTTTTTCATGTTTTAAATCATTTCAAATATCAGTATTCAACGTTTTATGTTAAAAAATAAAACGTTATTTATCGATCTGTAACTGCAGTTTAAATGCATCCATGTCCCCTCTGAACTACATTAAACTGTGTAAATACATCTAAATGCTATTTCAGATGCAGATTCCAGAAATGTTTAATATTGGAATGAAAGACACTAAGTACCGGATGAAGTGCTTCTTATTCTTACCAAAAAATACAAAATGGAAGAAAGCATTAAACTTACTGAACACAGTCTTGCTACTCAAGCTGTGTATGAACCTTTTTTTTATAAATATATTGATTTGCTTCTTTTCCATTTTGCATTTACTTGTACTTATACTTTCAATACTTAAGTACGTTTAAGATTTTAAAAATACTTTTCGTACTTAAGTACAATAAATATCACATACTATAAGACGTTTACTCAAGTAATATTCTAAAAGGTGACTTCAACTTCTACCAAAGTAATTTTCTGGTAAGATATCTGTACTTTTGCTTGAGTATGGCTTTCAGGTACTTTATACACCACTGATTATCTTGCTGAATGTATGTCGTTTTCTTTACGTTTTTTTGACTAAAAGCAACCAAAAAGCCATTTTAAAGTGGTTAAGCAAATAATAATAATAATAATCAGCAGGGTTCCCAGACCAATACAATTAGTGTGCCTCCTCTATTCCTTTGCCAGCACATGACCAGCATAAACCAGCAAAGGACCAGCATAAACCAGCAAAGGACCAGCTTAAACCAGCAAAGGACCAGCAAAGGACCAGCATAAACCAGCATCCCAGCGTCAAAACATACCTAACCAGCATATGCTGTTTTTTTCAACAGGGGCCACTGGCATCTATTGACGGAATAAAGTTGAGCTGCTGAGGCCAGGCTCACGCAACCTCTCCAGGAGAAATCAAAACGCACAACACTAAGAAGCTCAGCATCCTGAGGTAAAAATTCAAAATGGAAAGTTTTTATATTTAAAATTCAGTTAGTTAGGCAACATCACACAACGTTTTCACCATTACGACTGTTTAATATTTCTATAAACATTTCAGTAAGCAAATACAATATTAGGTCACTTACATTTAAGGCGGAAACACAGCGCATCTCACAGCAACCAGCTGATTCATTGCTGATTGATTCCGTATTTTGAAGGAAAATTCAGTTAGTTAGGCAACATCACACAACGTTTTCACCATTACGACTGTTTAATATTCTATCGGTTGAATCAAAGTTTAATTAGCCCACGCATAAACATCTGATGAATCTGCCGTTTGAACAAATCGTTTGAATGAACGACTCAATGACTCACTCATTAAACACTCACTACTGGCACCTACTGGCGTTTTAATTTTGTTGAAAAGTATCATTTCCAACATCATTTCTTGTTTGTATATTCAAACATATTTAAAATAATCTCATAATATTATTTAATGCAGCTGTATTTTTAGTGTAAATTATTTAATTTGATAACGTATAGATAATCACATTATTATAATTGAATTTATAAATCAAATGTAAGAATTTTAAGTGAAAGTATTAATGAGATTAGTGGGAAAATGCCCTCTATAAAGGTTGAAAAATGCCCTTGGATAAAATATAGCCTAAAAAACACACAGATTTATATGTCACAGCTGATAGAAAACTGATGAGAATATTGCTTATGAATAAATCATATTTGCAAAAAAACAAAACACACACACACACACACACACACATATATATACAGTATATAGTGTGTGTCACATGTTTCTGTAATGGTTCACTTTCTGTTCCAGGCTGTTATGAAGGAATCTGTGAAATATGTCTTGTTTTAATGTGTGAAAGCTGGAAGCATCTAGTAAACATATAGGCAAGGGGCAGGGGGTTCTTTAGACTAAACAGCTAAAGTTCTGGTCCACATTGCAGCTTATTCTGTTGTAGCCAAGAACTGAGACGAACATGTAAAGTGACCAAAGATAGTTTGTTTTGTTTTGCTTGCCATTTTGGGGCAGGGTTAACTGAAATAAGAGGAGAGTTTTGCAAAGTAGATGTCTATGACCCTGCTGAGGTGACAGTAGCAGCTGAAAGTCTCTCTGTAAAAATATAAAGGTAAAATCTGAGGTAAGGAATTAGTTTCATGTCTGACAGTAATTTAATCCAAAATCATGTTAATGGATGTTAAATGGCAGATGTGGTAGCATCTGAATCAGCATGAAGTCTTCTTTAATTGATTCAAAAGTTTGGAATAATTAAGATTTTATGTTTTTCAAAATAAGTCTCTAATGCTCACCTAGACTGCATTTATTCAATACAAAATACAATAAAAACAGTAATATTGTGAAATACTGATGCAATTTAAAATAATTGTTTTCTTTTTTAAATACATTTTAAAATGTAATTTGTGACACAAAGCTAAATTAAGCAGTCATTACTCCAGTCTTCAGTGTTACATAAACATTTTAGAAATCATTTTAATATGCTGCTCAGTTATTATCTGTAATGTTTACAATTGTGAATTAAAATGTTTAAAAAGAAATAGAAGTGGGGGTGGTGATGAAGTAAATTTGATCTCCAGAGTACATTCATACATAAGATCAAAAATGTTCATGTTTCCTCTTTATGTTAAAGACATTTGAAACAAACCATGTTGCAACACTTATTGGTCTCCTCTAAACAACAATGCAAATAATAATAATGTAATAATAATAATAATTACAATTATAATAATGCCATGCTCTTGATGGTGCCAAGGAATTGACTGACATGAAGAGAATGAAATTATTGTTAGAACTGTTATTTTGTATGTTAGTATTTTGTATTCGACTGAAGTGTCAAGACATCTTCAAGATCTTTTTTTTTTGCCCAAGATGCTTTGTCCAGTGATGAGATGAGATATGCAGAAATGAAAATGAGCTATTTGAATAGGAAAATTATTCACATCTTTTCTTCGCAAAAGTCAATCATGCCAAAAAAGGCTAACACCTTGCTAGTAACGTGCTAATCATGCTCGAAACATGCTAGCAGTTTGCTAAACATGCTAGAAACAGGCTAACATTATGCTAGTAAAATGCAAATCATGCTAGAATCATGCTGGCAACATGCTAGTAACTTGTTAATCATGTTAACAAAATGCTAGTAACTTGCTAATCATGCTAACATGCTAGTAACATGGTAATCATGCTAGAATCATGCTAGTAACATGTTAATCATGCTAGAAACATGCTAGTAACTACTTGCTAATCATGCCAAAAAAGGCTAACACCTTGCTAGTAACGTGCTAATCATGCTCGAAACATGCTAGCAGTTTGCTAAACATGCTAGAAACAGGCTAACATTATGCTAGTAAAATGCAAATCATGCTAGAATCATGCTGGCAACATGCTAGTAACTTGTTAATCATGTTAACAAAATGCTAGTAACTTGCTAATCATGCTAACATGCTAGTAACATGGTAATCATGCTAGAATCATGCTAGTAACATGTTAATCATGCTAGAAACATGCTAGTAAAATGCTAGTAAACTTGTTAATCATGTAAACAAAATGTTAACCATGCTAGTAACATGCTAATCATGCTAGAAACATGTTAGCAACTTGTTAAACATGCTAACAAAATGCTAGCAATTTGTTAAACGTGTTAGAAACATGGTAGCATCATGCTAGCAACATGCTAATAATGATAGAATCATGTTAGCAACATGCTAGTAACTTCCTAATCATGTTAACAACATGCTAGTAACTTCCTAATCATGTTAACACCATGCTAGTAACATGCTAATCATGTTAGAAACATGCTAGAAACTTGCTAATCATGTTACCAAAATGTTAACACCATGCTAGTAACATGCTAATCATGTTAGAAACATGCTAGAAACTTGCTAATCATGTTACCAAAATGTTAACACCATGCTAGTAACATGCTAATCATGTTAGCAAACATGTTAGTAACTTGATAATAATGATAACAGCATGCTAGTAACATGCTAATGACGCTAGAAACATGCTAGTAACTTGATAATCATGCTAACAAAATGCAAACACCATGCTAGTAACATGCAAATCATGCTAGAATCATGCTAGCAACATGTTAGTAACTTGCTAATTATGCTAACAACATGCTAATAGCATGTTAATCATGCTAGAAACATTATAGTAACTTGTTAATCATGCTAGCAACATGTTAATCATGTTAGAAATTATAAGTAACATTGCACTTGCATGTCTACTAACTCTCATTAGAGTGTCAGTAGAGTATTAGTAGACTGGTAGGGTTAGGGTTAGAATAAATTGACATGTACTTGCCAAGTTGCTTATAGTCGGTAGAATGTCTGTTGAGAGACCATGGCAATAAAGAGTTAGCAGATATTAAGCAAACCGTCTACTAATACTCTGATGAGAGTTAGTAGACATGTAGGTGCAATATTACTTATTGTCAACAGAATGTTCAAAAGAAACCATCAAAATAAAGTGTTACCCAAGTATTTTGTGATTCCACTTGCCATGACCATGCTTGGATTTCCTGTGTGTATCTGGCAACCATGCTGATTTGGGGAGTTAGTACACTTAGCTTCTTCCCAGTCTGCATGTGATTTCACAGTGGTGACATAAGTTTACGTAGGGATTCAATTAGAACTATATTTCGCATAACAGATGATTTCACACTATATACTTGCATAATTGTGATTACAAGTCCCTCTGTGATTATTTATATTTTTCTCAGCGTCGTGTATTGCTGCATCGCACTGCTTTATTTGCTGCACAAGTCCTCAATTTGCCCGTTTTGTGTTTCCCAGCGATTCAATAAGGAATAAGGCAAGGATTTCCGTGTACTGAGACTCAGTTTACTACACAACACAACGCAGATGAGACACCGCTTCAGTAGCAATATAAAAAATATACAGAACTAAAACAATTCTGAGGTAGAAAAATAACATTTCAAAGAAGTAACATTGTGTATAAAGGAAACGTAGTACAAAAACAAATAAAAATGTAACCTTTACATTTTGGTTTAACATTTTAATTGCAAAATTATGAAATGTGTCATGAATTTTCAGATTGTCTTTTCACTTATAGATAATGGCATTAGATATGTAGGTTTCAGTTCCACTTATTTTCCTACAAATTAGAATACAAAAGCAGACAGTGGCCATAAACAACAGAGAGGATCTGTGTGAGTAGTCATGGACGGGAGTCTGTTGGTGCTGCTTCTGCTGTCAGGTTGGTGTGGTCATTTGTAATCTGTATTTATGATGATGTGTTCACATATAGATGGTTTAACATGTTGATTTTAACAGGGCTGTTCTGGAGCAATTCTGCTCTTTCTCGTCCATACCACTATATAAATGTGAGAATGTCATGGCCAGAGGCTCAGAGTTACTGCAGAGAGAGATTCACTGATCTGGCTACTGTAGATAGTATGGGTGATGTGAACAGGCTGGTAAATATAGTGGATGCTGGATACAGTGGATCAGTGTGGATTGGACTGAAGAAGGGGACACAGAAACGCTGGGGTTGGTCTAATGGAGAAAACACATCTTCTCAGTACTATAACTGGGGTTCAGCACAGCCAAATGGGGATGGAGATTGTGCAGCTATTTATTCTGATGTTTGGCATGATATTTTATGCAGCTATAAGCAATATTTTGTGTGCTATGGTGAGTTCCCTGTTCTTTTAAATTTGTGAATGTGAATTTTAACTGGGGAAAAAAAGCTGAGCACTGCATGATTGTTTCTTTGCATCTCTCTATAGAAACTTCTGGATACATCTTGGTACAGAGCGCTAAAAACTGGAGTGATGCTCAGAGCTACTGCAGACAGCATCACACAGACCTTCCCACCATCCACAACTCTGAGCAAAATAACCAGATAACTAAGATCCTTTTATCTGGATATTACATTTGGATCGGTCTGTTTCTGGACTCTTGGGAATGGTCTGATAAATGGATCCTCTTCTTCAGACATTGGGCAGCAGGTCAACCATCCATGAGTTCAGAATCTGGTGACTGTGTTGGCATGTCAACAACTGATTCTGGGAGATGGTCTCAATATAGCTGTGATCTACAGCAGCCTTTTATCTGCAATGGAGGTGAGTTTCCCCAGTTAACAGAATCAAATAATTCAAACAAGAGGATTTGAAACAAATTTTACAAATAACTATGAAATGTTTTCATTTATTTATCTGTCTTCTGTGTTGAGGATGACTTTAACTCTGTATTTCTCTAGATGACAAGTTAATTAAAAAACAGATCATCAGACTGAAATTGTCCTGTAATGGAAAATACACATTGAATGATCCTTCACTACAGACAACCATTCTGAATGAGGTTTGCATCTGCCTTAAACAACCATTTTAGTTTCATTGTCAAATTGTGTTGTTGTAGAATGCCAAGTATAGCTTATAACCAACCAGAACCACTAATTTCATCATCATCGTTGTTGTTGTTAGGGTTAAAAATAATATGTAGCCAACAGTAGTGTGATGATATTTAATGTATCATTTCCTTCTTTCTTGCTGATTTTCCAGATAAGTGAAAAGCTGAAGAGCATGGGGCTGGAAAGTGACAGAAAATTAAGCTGGAGAAAGAGAGAAGATGAAGAGGTGTTTCATCTGGAGAGCAACCGTACAGCCAATTCAAATAACAAATGTAATAGGCAGTAAAAAAAAAACTCTATAAAGGAAACAAATATAACTACTTACTATATTATTTTGAAGAACTGGGAGGTAGTAATAATAACCATCATTGAAACACCATGAATTGTGATATTATATATGTATTTATTGGAATCAATTGTGAAAATAATTTTTCAATAACTATATTGAATCTAGCAAAACTTTACCTATAAATAGTTGTATTGTGTACTAAAGATTTTCTTTTAGTAAATAAACCATTTAATGCTCTAGTTTTAAATTATGTATTTATTTATTTTGTCATAATAACGTTAAAGTTCAAGATTAGCACAAAAATATTTGAGGACAAATCACTTTGTATTGTAAAAATAAAACCTTGAAATTCTACCTCTATGAGTTCATTAGCATGGGAGTAGCCATTTCTATTTACATTTAGACTACCTTTTATGCAAAAGCTGCCTGTTTCTTTCAAAACAAGTTGCTATTACATGGAAATGTCTCTGTCTGTGTATTACAAAACAATAATAGCAAGAAGTATTTACCCATTAAAAATAGTACCCATTAAAAAAAGTACTTCTGGTGCAAACTTGAATGTTTACTATAAGTATTTCTGAAATACACATTGCTTGTTTCATTTTATATCCAACCAAGCCATATGATTGTCTGGACCTTTGCTACCGTACAACTCTGAGAACAATGCAGAAGTACACTATTGAATATAAATGAGAACACATTCAAATGTGTATAAAAAAGTATAGCCTACTAAGGTTTTCAATTGCCTATTTAATTGCACTGAAGTACAGTGTGGTATTAGTTCGGCTAGTAGAGTAGAGCATCAAAATAGCAGACATACGCTCTTAAAAATAAAGGTGCTTCAAAAGGTTCTTCAAGCGATGCCAAAGAAGAACCATTTTTGGTTCCACAAAGAGCCATTCAGTCAAAGGTTCTTTAAAGAACCATCTCTTTCTTACCTTTTTATAATCTGAAGAACCTTCTTTTGCCACAAAGAACCTGTTGTGAAAGAGAAAGGTTCTTCAGATGTTAAAGGTTCTTTATGGAACCATTTAGACCAAAAAGGTTCTTCTAGTTCTATGGCATCCGTGAAGCACCTTTATTTTTAAGAGTGTAGAGTTCTTAACGATTATCTGGTAGTGTCTAGAATGGCACTAACCAGGGCAAGGTCATGAGTTTAATTCACAAATAAGACGCATGCATAAAAATATTTAAAGTTAAACAAATGTTTTAATGTAAATATGCTCAATAAATGATAATAGGAGTTTAGGAATGTAATTTAGTGAGGAGGGAAATAAATGTAAGGTCCTACTTTATATTAGGTGGCCTTACATTTAAATTAATCGTACATATTTCCCAGATTCGCTCGGTGCATCTGCAAAAAAAAGTTAACGATGCGATGCATCGGTTTAAAAAGTGTGCATCGGATACAAGTTGGCATTTGTATCGCGATGCATCGTTTCTAACATATTTGCATCGGTAAAAACCGATTTATTTATATATAATTACTAGTGGATGGCTACACTTTTATTGTTTAGAAAGTGACCAATAATCTGTGACCAATATTTTATATGTAGATTGATTTCTCCTCTCTAAACTGTTTCTCAACCGTGTTCTCTCACCACTGCTACTGCGTGAATATGACGAATCACAAAACCACGGAGACCCAAGGAAAAGAGGGAATTAAAGTTCCAAAACCTGACCTGAAATAACCTAACAAATCAATCGGGGCTAAAGCAGTTCCATAAACGTTCACACAGTCTAACTAATTTGTAGACGCTTAATCTTAAGCAGCCCTTAATGTCGATCATGGATCAGATCGATAAACCATGGCAAACAGCAAATATACTTGTGCTGTTTAATGCATTTGAGACGTTGTGTTTTCCTCAGTGCATAACTGACATGTCACGAGTATATTTTTCCTCTATAAATGTTAGAAAGTCATGCAAATATATCCATTTTGCTTGCTGTCAGGAGTGAATGAGTGCTGCTGCGCACATGCACGCTAAACAGACAGAGCACAATGATTCTGAGTGAAATATGCATTATGCTAAAATATTCGTTGTTGGACATTAAATGTGCATGCCTTTTGTAGAATTTTAAATCTACATATAGGTGTATTCTTATGACAGCAGTAACTGTAAAGGGACTATTATAATGGGTAAATAAAATGTAAGCTAATACAGTCCTAATTACTAAGCTTACTACTTAATTACTACTTAATGTGTGTTTCTTATAGCACTTAAAATGTAGTTTTAACTGCTACACTCTTAAAAATAAAGGTGCTTCAAAAGGTTCTTCAAGCGATGCCATAGAAGAACCATTTTTGGTTCCACAAAGAACCATTCAGTCAAAGGTTCTTTAAAGAACCATCTCTTTCTTACCTTTTTATAATCTGAAGAACCTTCTTTCGCCACAAAGAACCTTTTGTGAAACAGAAAGGTTCTTCAGATGTTAAAGGTTCTTTATGGAACCATTTAGACAAAAAGGTTCTTCTATGGCATGAAGCACCTTTATTTTTAAGAGTGCATAAGAAACGTAATGATGCTATCTGTTCTAACTATGAAAGGTACAGCTGTCATAAATCCAGAGAAAAAACCTGGCCTATTTGGTAAACTTGTTTTATGAAACAGGCCTCGAGGCGTTAGAAGTCAGAAGACACATAAGTTAATTTATAATTTGCTGTCTGTCTGAACCAAAGAGATAAATGCGATCATATTTTTTCCATTGCATCGTATCGCATTGTGTTGAATCGAATCAAATTGAAATTGAAATTGCATCGCATCGCTAGCTGCTTCATATGTATCTTCAATGTATCGTATCGTTGGCTATGCATCGAGATGCGTATCGCATCGGCCTCAGTTATGGAGATGCACATCCCTAGTACATACATGTTTTTACATTGTACTTATATTTTTTTAAATACCTGTAAATACATCTGTAATTAATGTCTGTAATTACATTTATAATTACACTGTTGGCCCATCCCTTTATACCTTAACCCTCCCTTAAACCTACCCATACCAGCAATCCTGTCCCTAACCTTACCCGTATCCCACCTCAGTAGCAGCAAAAGTGTTTTGCAATACAATATGAACACAATAAGTACCTTGTACTTATTTTTTGATGTAAGTAGTATTTAAGGCCACCTAATATAAAGTGGGACCAAATTTAATAATGTGGATTTAAATGTTGTAAAATATATTATTTGAGTACTACACTCTTGGTAGCTGGAAGCATTAACATGTATTCGCCAAAACATTCAATTCAATTCAAGTTTATTTGTATAGTGCTTTTTAAACTTGTGTAAATCCATGTTTTTGTATATACCCAGAAATATTTGAGGGAAATCAAATTTCGCAAGAGGCATGGCTTTGGAGAGTGATTTGCAGGAAGGGTGGGATCTTATGCTTTCACCTGCCCTACCTTTAACCAACATTACAGAACATGCAAATGTGTTGTTAAATTATTGACATATTCATTTTAAATCTAAAACTTTTAGTCAATATGTTAGTTCAAAGGGGTTTGACTGACAAAAACTTTTAGGGAATCCCTGCATCACAAGAATAAACATCAAGTCAGCAATGACACAGTCAAAGTCTTTCCGGTTTTAAATATTTTTGTCAGTTATAAATATTTGTTTTTGTCAGTTGCAGTGTTTAGTAACTTGTGTGATTATTCCATTACATAAAATAGTAGCTGTAATCTAATTATGAGCATTGTACAAAATTTTTGGAATCTATGGAACATGCAGTGTTATTTTACACTTAATTATTACATTTCTGTCTTGTTTAATGATTCAAATCAAATACTTCATAAGCTCAACAAGTAATTTTTTAATTTTTTTTATTATAATTTTGATTGAATTTTTTTTTCACATTTCAACATTGCTGATTTTCTATGTTGTGAATAGTAGTAATTCAAACAGACCACACAGTGCTATCTGGTGGTCTTTTTATGGACAACTTTTTGTTTATTTGTTTTTTGTTTAGCTGATCCGAAAAAATGTATCCAATCCATGACTCCAAATCCATAATATGATATGTTTGGACTGTATGTGTGTGAGAACGAAAGCGTGCATTATAAAATGTCATTTTCTGAGATATACACAAAAATGTTTTCTATTTATCTTAGACGAGAGATTATGCAAAAGAGTAGCAGTTCTTGACCATCAATGTTTGTGGTGTATTCAGGGTCTCGGCTCTATTTTATGACAAACCGTTTGTACGATATTCTAATCATAGGCCTACATGCAGACTACTTTTGGCAGAGGTCTAGTGCCGCTGCGTAATCAGCTTGAGGGGCTCTGTAATGTTGACAGGCAAATAATGCTATCTTAGAATTGCCTCAATGCAGTCTTTATTGCCTCTGAATGATGATTTAGAATGTTACATGTATTTCGGACGAGGAAAAGAGTTCTCATTCTCAGAACAAACCAAATAAACACAACAGTCCTATATTAGAGCACTGCACTTCCATTTTCCCCACAGATTTACATTGTAAGATTATGGGGTTCTTTTGAGCTTGTATGAATGTTGATACCATACCCACAAAGCCACAAGACATTTGAATAGCCTATATCCAGGTCACTATATCCAGAAACCCATAATCACCTACTTTATGCTTAAATTTTGATTTATTTTTGTTTATATAGAGGTCTACATTGTAAAACCTAACAAATGTCCTAACACTTTTTAGTTGACTTTACAATGCACAACAATTTCTTAATTTTAATTGTAAAAATCTGTACATTTGTGTACTATGCCTTTGCTACTCAGAAAACCCTAAATTGATTAATTATGAGTACTATTTTGTCAGGCTAGTTTCTAGTTTCCAGCATGCTTTGCTTCTGACTCTAGGAGTAAATGTTGTAATTAAGTGTTATTTTATTTAAGTGTTTTTGCACAAAATTAATATGGGGGAGATCTGTTAGTGTTTAAAGTGGTCATATGATGTTGCTAAAAAGAACATTATTTTGTGTATTTGGTGTAATGCAATGTGTTTATGCGGTTAAGGTTCAAAAAACACATTATTTTCCACATACTGTACATTATTGTTTCTCCTCTATGCCCCGCCTTTCTGAAACGCGTCGATTTTTACAAAGCTCATCGTTCTGAAAAGTGAGGTGTGCTCTGATTGACCAGCTATCTAGTGCGTTGTGATTGGCCGAATACCTCAAACGTGTGACGGAAATTTTACGCCCCTACCATACTGTAATGGCGTGTCCCGGAGCGACAAGACAAAAACATTAAAACCCATTATAAACGAGGCATTTGTTGCATCCATTGGGGACATAATTACTGATTATATTGACTTATACTGTCTTTTTGCGCGTTGCGTTGCATCGCGCCTCGTGAACATAAAACCATGTCTGCATTTGTGATCGGAGAAATGACAAACAACAAGCGCTACTCTACACTGCTCAAAACTCGCCGTTTGAATCATCAGTGGCAAATTCTTTAAATATAAAAAACTTACTTACAGTCTGTGAGTCAGAACAGACGGCATTGTAGTCTAGTCTTCCAGGAAACAGTACTCCATAAAATGCGCTGCACACATCTGAATATTTGGGTTGAACTGTTCTGGAACAGTGTTGTAAATACAACTTAACCACTGATTTCTAGTCGTGTCCTCTTTTGGAAGGCCAAACAAAGTAGTTTCGCTTTCACAACAAAACACAGTGTCACACATGGCGGGCTAGAGTGAGCGGCAGTGGGCTAGAGTGAGGAACGGCGGGCGGGCTGAGTGAGCAGAGGCCGGGGCTTCGTCCACGGTGAAAGCCGATCCGACGATCCACAGCGCGAAGTTGATGTATTTCCTCAGCGATCAGCACGGATCATACCGTCAATACTACAGCGAGAATAAAAGTTACGCCTTCTTTCTTAGCGTGAACATTTGGGTGGCGTTTGGGTGGCGATGTGGGAAGATTATGCAAATCTTCCCACATCGTGACGTAGACATGTGGGGGCGTGTTAAAGAATATCTCTTTGGATTTGAGACTTTAGTCTTTGCAACTTTACAGATCTTCTTTATGCACCAAGAGCTTGTAACACTCCAAAGAGAAAGGAAAATTTTAAATCGCATCATACGACCCCTTTAATGTTCTGTTCTGTTATGTTTTGTTTTAAAAGGGTTTCTGTTATGTCTGCATTTTTGGGGAGGTTATCATTGTGCTGAAGAGTAGAGTAGATTGAAGATGGGTCTGCAAATACGGGAATTAAAGTAAGTGCAGTTGTTGATACAGTGGAAGTCTGTTTGTTGGTAGTGGTAGCACTAAGAAATTCCAAGCTGCAGTAAATGTAGCATTAATTAGCTGAACTTTAATGAGTTGTTTGGAATATACACCTAGTATATTAAATTAAATTTAACAGTATTTAGAAGAGAACATGAATGAGTAATATAACTATAAAATTATACTATAAAATTATATATCTGAAATTATAAAATAAATCAAATTATAGTGTCATTCTGAACAAAATATAAACCTCAATCTAAAATGAATTGATTTAAAGAGAAAACTGTTGGGCTCATGTACCTCTCTCATTTAGCACGAATCAAAATGTTTCATTTGTAACATCAATGCAACATTTGGTTAAACTATATCTATTATGTAAACAAGGCTTTAGTCTTTTTAAATAATGTTGCATGCTTTTTTAAATTAACAAATGAGATTTTACAGTGCATGTCTCCTGAAGAATTAATATTTTGATGCCCCTAGACGAGCCACGGCTGATTCAAAAGCTTACAAAAGTCTTACTTGTTTTCCTAGTTTCTTTGAAAAGGTGTTTTTAGGCAGCTTATGAAGATCAAGCCAGCAACGTTTTAGTTATCAGGTGCAAGCTTGCAAAGTCCACACTGTCTGATGTTTAATTAAGCAAATTCTGTAAAACGCTTCTCGACATTACATATGTGTACAGCACCTGTGTGCAGTGTTCTGTGTGCATTCATCACTCCCGTCAATAAAGGTAATGACATTAGATCAGTAGGCTTCAGTTCCAGCAGCACACATACTGTACAGCAGAGAGGATCTGTGTGAGCAGTCATGGACGGGAGTCTGTTTGTGCTGCTTTTGCTTAACAATTCTGAGGTAGAAAAATAACATTTCAAAGAAGTAACATTGTGTATAAAGGAAACGTAGTACAAAAACAAATAAAAATGTAACCTTTACATTTTGGTTTAACATTTTAATTGCAAAATTATGAAATGTGTCATGAATTTTCAGATTGTCTTTTCACTTATAGATAATGGCATTAGATATGTAGGTTTCAGTTCCACTTATTTTCCTACAAATTAGAATACAAAAGCAGACAGTGGCCATAAACAACAGAGAGGATCTGTGTGAGCAGTCATGGACGGGAGTCTGTTGGTGGTGCTTCTGCTTTCAGGTTGGTGTGGTCATTTGTAATCTGTATTTATGATTATGTGTTCACATATAGATGGTTTAACATGTTGATTTTAACAGGGCTCTTCTGGACCAATTCTGCTCTTTCTTGTCCGTACCTGTAGATGCAAAATTAATTAGAAATCAGATTGTCCGACTGAAATTATCCTGTAATGGAAAATGCACATTGAATGATCCTTCACTACAGACGGCAATTCTGAATGAGGTTTGTATCCGTCTTAAACACACAGTTCAGTTTCATTGTTGAATTGTATTACACCTAAGTGAATCTGTTTTTTTTTTTTTTAAAGACTTAAAATACATTACTTTACAGCAAACTAATATCGCTCATAATTGTTGTTGTTGTTACGTATAGCCTAATAAGTGACTCTGTATTTCTGTAGATGCAAAATTAATTAGAAATCAGATTGTCCGACTGAAATGATCCTGTAATGGAAAATGCACATTGAATGATCCTTCACTACAGACGGCAATTCTGAATGAGGTTTGTATCCGTCTTAAACACACAGTTCAGTTTCATTGTTGAATTGTATTACACCTGAGTGAATCTGTTTTTTTTTTTAAGACTTAAAATACATTACTTTACAGCAAACTAATATCGCTCATAATTGTTGTTACGTATAGCCTAATAAGCATGGCATGATTTTTCATGGTTTATTTGATTCTTTCCAGATAAGTAAAAAGCTGAAGAGCATGGGACTGGAAGGTGAAAGTAAAATAAGCTGGAGAAAGAGTGAAGGTGGAGAGGTGTTTCATCAGGAGAGGAACCGTACAGCCAATTTAAATAATAAATGTGATAGACGGTAATATATGTACCCATTTAAACATCTTAAAGTGTATTAAAGATGCTTCAGAATTGTCTGCATATTTTAGAAACAATACATCCTGTAAATAGAGCAGAAGTAGGATGCATGGAAGTGCACAAATACATTTTTAGGAATGCTTGCTGAGAATATATATTGAATGTGTGAGACTTCCAGTTCATTAACCTTTAGGCCACTACACAGATAGATAGATAGATAGATAGATAGATAGATAGATAGATAGATAGATAGATAGATAGATAGATAGATAGATAGATAGATAGATAGATAGATAGATAGACAGACAGACAGACAGACAGACAGACAGACAGACAGACAGACAGACAGATAGATAGATAGACCAATTCGTTAGTAAAGAATCCAATGACCTGAAATGGGCATGGCAGATCAGAGAAACATCCAGAATGTGAACTGTTGTGTTTTCTAGAGGGTTGGACCTACTATCTATTATTTAAAAATTAAGAATATTGTATAATGCATTTAATACAAAAACGTTTTTTTTTCTTAGCTGGGCTTATGTCAATGATTACATAAATTAATCATGCCATATTGTGCATTGTTGCTGCTTTAAATTTACCATTCAATACTCTAGTTTTAAATTATGTAAATGTTGTTGTAACAACAACATAAAATTATTTTCATAAAACCAACAAGTATACTGAAGTATAAAAAGATCTAGAGTAGAGGAGTTTGCGTTATGTGTACACTAGTGTATCCCATTTGATATGTAAAATATGATTCTCATAAGAAATTTAAGGGAAATATAGGGCAGGAAACATCCTGTGCATTTTATCCCTTTCAGAAGATGCTTAGATATGTAAATTGTGAAATTTAGAAATACACTGTTTTTCTTCTGAAACTAATGTTTACTTTATTATAATAGCTTAAATACTGTATATCTACAATATTCTTGCATATACATATACTGTACATATTTTAGGAGGAATCGTATTTGCATTCTAAAACTAAAGCATGGAAATTGAACCTCTATGAATTCAGCCTGGAAGTAGCCTTTTCTATTGACATTATTTACAATAGCTTTTATGCAAAAGCTGCCCTGCATCTTTAAAATAAGTCACGCATTTATTGAAACTTTCTCTTTGTGTATTCTGAAACAATAATATAATGAATGCTAAAAATAAATTGGGTGCAGAATTATTCACCCATTACAGAGATCTCCTGAAGGTAACATTTTCACGCTTTATTATTTCTTGATTGATCTACAGTTTGATGTTAATTATATTCACTCAGGGTAAATCTTGTTATTTGCATTTTCTTTACTTTAACAAAATAATTTGATCTTGAGATTTAGTTGCAATATATAGTAAAATAATTTATTATAATAATAAATTATGTTTACCAGTACATGAAGTGTATAAAATAGGGTCAGGCGATATTTTACAGTTCATATACTATTTGTCCTTATATAGTCTAATTGTAGCTTTATTCAGTTTGCAATGAATAAATGTTTTAAACTGACATTGCGGGGATTTCAGTTTTTTCTATTATAAGAAATCAGTACATTGGGTATCCTTAAGTACAGTGATAGTCATTATATTACATACACGTTCTTTTTTTCAGATTTTGATATCAATATGACAGTTAAAAGTTAAGATTTGACTCTTTGAAGTGTGTCTAAAAGATCAGACTTGCAACCTTTGTTTGTTTCAAACTACAAAAACATTCAATCACACCAGGCAACCTTGGATCATCCGCATGTACATGCGGTTTGAGACCCATGTTAAAGGTTTGAGAACCATGTTATCTTCAGGAAATACATTTTTTTAATCCTTTCCACAACAAAGAGTTAGAGAACCTTTAAAGAGCTATACAGTGGCTTAACAGGTTCTTTTTATGGCAGTGGTGCTACATATAGCACCTCAACCACCCCGAAGAGCCAATTTGTGTGTGTGTGTGTGTGTGTGTGTGTGTGTGTGTGTGTTCATCAGGTCATCCTAGTCTAAATTTAGACAGAAATCTGAACATATGTAGCCTCAATAGCATGAAGAAAGAGTTTTTGTTTTGTTTTGTTTTTGCTAGATCTCTGTGAAGGACACTGTGTCCTATTCAAATGAACACATATGATGCTGCTGACATGTGTCAACCAATCGCTGCAACATACAACAGATATAATCAACACACTTCGCTTGCTTCAGATGCGTTTTACTTCATACACGAGCTTTGATGCACTGCAAACGTGACAACTGTTTTTTTCTGTCAGGTAACGCATCTTTTGATATTGTTTCAGGTTAGGGTTGCACCAGACGTTCCTAAGTTTTGTAGGCCTGCTTAAATTGGAGCGTAAAGTAACTGTTGGCAAGTTTGTAAATAATTCAACTTTATTCGGTTGCACCATTTGTTGGCATAGCTAAACTCTCTGTAAAGTAGAGTAGTCGCATAATATATATCGTTTACCTTCAATGATCCAATAGCAGAATTCAAACAGGCTTTGCGATCAGAGGTTGTGTTAAAATGCTGTGAATTTGTTTATTCTTCTAACTTCTGCCTCACACAAGTAATGGTAAACACACGTTTGATACTCCTTAATCATATAGCCTATTTAAATATTTGAAATGAATAAGGATCTTTTTTAATAATATAATGTATTGCTATGTGTTTACCAGATCAACCATCACATGCAATGACTGCAAAGGGCTGACATCCATTGTTGAATTACCACAGACATAAAGTTGGGGGACACAGCTTTTCTTTAAAATATCATTAAATATTTTTTTATAAACATTTACAATTTAATTCAACATTTAATTACATTTTAATTAAAATGCACATGCTAAATCAAACCGATATTCACAATATAACCATTTTATTTGTGTTAAAAATGTATTGTTGCAATTACATCCCAGGATATCTTTTGGATGTGTGGTGGGAACACTCAGATTTTATTACACATAAAACCTCTCAAACTCAAAATTGTCACTCTTTAACAGTGCACAAATTGTTTTCCTTCTACAGCATATAAATACGCAAAAGTCGGGGGTAAAAAGGTTCAAATGTAAATTCAGTTGTAGTTTAAGAGACAACTCGTCAGAAGAGGGTGCCATCACACAGATTTTGCGCAATCAGGGCCATATTTACTACTCTCTGGCAGTCTCTGCACCTGTAAGATGATTACAGATTCGCATGTATAGAGTTGTTATTATAAAACAACTCAAATGAATATTAATGAATTAAATTAAATATTAATGTATGATTCATTTAAAATATTTGTACTATTTTGTAAATATCTTGTAGTGCCTCATCATTACCACTAGAAAGCAGCACAGCTCATGAACAGGTTACAATAAACCTGACATCATGAACAAAAACATCATGACATACAATATGGATAAACATATTAATGATAATAATATGCTATTAAGGTGCATGGAAGACATTAAAACGAACGTTTGTGGCTTTAATGCTTATGCTAGCCTCATCTTGCACTCAGGGATCACCAAAAGGTTCAGGGCCACCAACGGTTCAGTGTTTTGGCTGGTTAGCATGTCCCTGTTAGCCCTTGCTGTCCATCTGGCTTTCTAAGCATTTCAAAATGTTTGTGTATTCAGACCAGTTAAAATTTCTTACAAGCAATATTATAATTGAAAATCATGATTTACCAGTACAATATGCTTTTTTGAGCGTCCTTAAAAACATGAAATGGACATGTACTTTTCTCCAACTTCCTGATTCAGCAGAAAATGTGTGAGAAACGCACTTCTGAAATCATTTAATGGGGTCTTTAACAACTGCTGACTGCTCAGTTATTGATTTTACTTCGAAATCATATTGTTTGGATAGTTATTTAGTTGACCTTCATTAGTAACTCAACAATCATAGGTTCTTACTTGAACTAAAAGTGAGCACTAATAAGGGATCAAATGCACTATATATGATCTAGGAAACAATCACATCTGGAATTGCCAATGACCGCAGTCACAATATTGTATTAGAGTTCTGTATCAACAATAATATACCTCGTGCCAAAAAGCTTTAGGCTTGTTCTATTGAGCAAATACTATCAATGCATGTTTGTAATAGTTTGTGGTTTGTATAATCTGAAAGCTATGCCATGCAATGTTAAAACATATCAGCTGTGGGCCTAATTGAAAATATATGTGTCTGTGACGCACATAATACGGCATTCTGTGTTAAAAACACAAACCCTGCCCACCATCTGCGTCAAGTCACACCGTGTGTGGTTTTCAAACGTGTTCACAAATGTGGGGAATCTGAAGCTCCCACCTCCTCCATGACAGTGCAGTAGATTCAATTCTCCCAGGTGACATCTGATTGATGCTTTTACTTCATTTATTTGTTTGCCCAAGTTTCTTTGACTTTTAGGCCACATTGAGTTTTTTATTCAATTAAACCTGCAAATAAACAACGTTTTAGGATTTGCAAAAATGTTTAAACAAATTAAGGGTTTGACGTCAATATCCAATTATTATGCTGTATATGCCAACATGAGTGCATGGTGTTATTAAGGCAAAAAGGGGACAGAGCAAATTATATTTAAAAAAAGCTTTTTTAAAATTTGTTTTTCTGGTAACATAATTCATAATAACAAATTTGTTTTAGATAATTTTTTAACCTTTTTTAATATTAATTTATTTAAAACATAGTCACTAGAATATAAATATTAATA
>NW_015506507.1:174527-177659 GCF_001515645.1 Sinocyclocheilus grahami | reverse complement strand
ACACTCTAGATATATATATATATATATATATATATATATATATATATATATATATATATATATATATATATATTGGTCTAATCAGATGTAAGTAATTTGGGGGTTTAAAAAAAAGAAAAATTTACTATTGGCCATTACATGCATGCATTTCTATTTTGATATATAGTAATATTATTGATACATACATATGTATGTATATATATATATAATATTTAAATATGCTTTAAAAATATATCAGTAATATTATTGCTATATCAGCATAAATTTCATGTTTTATGGGGGTTTAAAAAAAAGAAAAATTTACTATTGGCCATTACATGCATGCATTTCTATTTTGATATATAGTAATATTATTGATACATACATATGTATGTATATATATATATAATATTTAAATATGCTTTAAAAATATATCAGTAATATTATTGCTATATCAGCATAAATTTCATGTTTTATAATGTTACATTTATATCAATGTATATCAGGTTGTTTTTTGTACCTTCAACAATCTGAATAAAGATCTTGTGACTTGACATGAAAACTCCAAAACGTGTAATGATTCAGTGGGCAAATGAAGGCTGCCAGTGCCGTGGGTGTGTGTCAGTAGGAGTGTGGTGGCGCGTGATCATGTGTGTCTGTGCGCAGGGGAGGTGAGAAGATATGCATTTATAAGTGGGTGAAATTGTGATGCATTTCCGCCGGCTCAGGCTCATCGGGTGTGGGAGGCAAAAACACCTCTCGGTGTTTGGACTGTAATGACTTTATATGAGCATGAATTTTCTGAAGGGAAACTCTCTCTTCTGCATCAGCTCAGATCCATGATGCATCCGAATGAGATCATTCATCACAGAAAAGCACTGCATTGAGTTTTAAAGTCGCAATGAAACGGAAGTGACGACAGATCTTTTCTTCTGTGTTGTGATGTACATCCAAGTTAACAGGTTTATTTATTTTTTTAAATGTAGGATGGGGACTTATTGGTTGTTAATTGGATTTTTAGATGTGGGCAAAAGTGGAGGCAGCTGAATGTGACCTTGTAAGGCGGGGTTTCAAGAAATAACTCATCTAAAAATGAACATTTGCTGAAAATGTCCAAGATGTAGATGAGATTGTTTCTTGATGGGTACAGATTTGGAGAAATTTAGCATTACATCACTTACTCACCAATGGATCCTCTGCAGTGAATGGGTGCCGTCAGAATGAGAGTCCAAACAGCTGATAAATAATTACATTAATCCTCAAGTCCGCACCACTCCAGTCCATCAGTTAATGTCTTGTGAAGTGAAAATCTGTGTGTTTGTAATAAATCCATCATTAAGCCATTTTAACTTTAAACCATCATTTCATGCCGACATTAATCTCTCATTTAACATTCTAGGCCTATATAGTGATGGCTGTAGCACCTCTGCAGGCACTGTAGTGACCTGTAGCTGTCAGATATCTGTTTTAACTGTCTCCGGAATCAGTTTTATTGAATCTAATACTTTTTGGCTCCAAATCACCCCTTAAAACATTATTTTGTAATTGTTCTGATTGATAATGTATTTCAGTTAAGTATTTCACATAAATGAACAACACACTGTGCTTTTCTAAAATAAACTATGTTCCCATTGAGGTAAAAAGACCATTTCTGACAATGTTGCGACTTAGAAAAGGTTTCCAAAATCTACCATTTAAACCATCTTTAAAACATATTTGCAGAACATTTTTGACATATTCCACATTTTTATTAACCTTTTAAAAGTTTTATATTTGTTTTTCTTTGGCACAGATTGCACAGCTGTAGATATTCTCTCTCTCTCTCTCTCTCTCTCTCTCTCTCTCTCATTTCTTTATCAGTTTATTTCTTACTGAGCTAAATATTGTGGCTGTTTCATTATCTTTTTAATACCTGTATTGAAATGCTCAAGCATCAACTTGTGAAAAAAATATTGTAATTTTAACAGTAAAGAAACTAATAAAAATGCTATGGTAAGTTCCTGCTCTGTATTTTGAAAAACTGTAATACCTTTAGACATTTCATGTGATTTTACAGTAAAATACTGTTAAATGTACAGTTTTTGGAAGTGACTCTGTGTGATACTTAACATTTGTTGATTTTTCATTGAAATAATGGTTTCTTCTACGTTTTCTTTTTCTTATAGGTTATGTATGTTAGGGTTTTATGTTAGAACTTATGTTGTTAAATTAATGTTTATTGCATTGTTTTAGTGTTGTGTGTGTTACCATTACGTGCTTTGTGTATGTGCACCTGGCAACCACAGCTGTGAGTGTTTTTGTTTGTTTGTTTGTTTTTTTACAGTGATGATTATAAAGAAATAGTTTTTGTTGACAAAAATAACCAGTTTCCAGCAGTCTGAAGCAAATGTTTCCCTGCCACTGGAGTTTATAGATTAGGAAGTGTAAAGATTTTCATTTTCTGCTCCTGATCACCCATCAGCAGGGCCCCATTCACTGATTCATAATGGCTGTTCCTAAGCAACATCAGCAGGAGTCATTCGGCAAGAAGTCAACGCAACATAACTGGGAGGCCTCTCAGGTCAGAGCTCCTCTGCTCTGAGTAATATGTTCATTTTGAATAGAAGAGTCCCTCAAGCTCTACAAGTGTTTTCAAGCTGGGTGAGTGTGTGAGAAGCAGCAGCTCTGTTAAACTAGAAAACAAAAAAATAATGCAAGAACCTTTCATAATGGTGCACCACAGACCCATGCATGTGAAAACAGATCCACATTAGAGGAAAGATGTAAAGGTACTGCACAACAACACTTGAAATTTAGCATAGCATGAGCCAATCATGTTTCATTAGCTCAAAACAAGTTACATGGCAACATATTAAGCTACTTAAAGATCTAGTTGCCATGACAACAAGAACGCTACAAAGCCTTCATCTACCCTAAAGTACCAGAATCCTATTAAAGGGGTCATATGATGCGATTTCAATTTTTCCTTTCTCTTTGGAGTGTTACAAGCTCTTGGTGCATAAAGAAGATCTGTAAAGTTGCAAAGACTAAAGTCTCAAATCCAAAGAGATATTCTTTATAAAAGTTAAGAGTCAACCACGCCTACCTAAAACGGCTCGTTCTAACACACCCCCACATGTCTACGTCACGATGTGGGAAGATTTGCATAACGCC
>NW_015506507.1:173718-174385 GCF_001515645.1 Sinocyclocheilus grahami | reverse complement strand
TTCATCACGTGACAGCCCCATACACTTAACCAATGCAGTCTGAGCTGGAAAAATTATTAATTAGTTCATCCAGTCTTCAGGTTTGAGTCGTTCCTTCATCACGTGACAGACCCTTAAGCTTACCCTATGCAGACTGAGCCGGAAAGAGACTTAATAATAATAACCAACTCTTTATTACCTTTGTTACAACATTCAGTGTTATGGAAAATAACCATCATGACAGAAATTCACACATTTATAAACTGTAAGAAGTAAAAAGCTACAATTTGAGACCAGAAACGCATCACGTAACTGTAAGAGTAAATAATAATTATAATAATGATGATAATAATAATAATAATAACTATGCACCCGTGTGTAAGGAAGCTTGTAAGTTAACTAATTTCTCTATCCAATGCTGTCACGTCACGTGACAAAAGAACGAACGATTCGAAAGACTCGAGAGATGAACTAATCAATTCATAATCAGAATGTGCCGCGTGGAAAAAAAAATCTGTCTTTATTAAAAACTGGTTTGACAAAGGTGTAATTTTGGTTTTAGATTTGTTAAAAAAGGATGGTAACTTCTATTCCTATTCTGAATTTTCAGAAATCTTTGAAGTGGATACCTCACCTAGAGTGTATGAATGGGTTATTAATTCTATTTCACCTAAACTGTTACATTTGG
>NW_015506507.1:146290-171387 GCF_001515645.1 Sinocyclocheilus grahami | reverse complement strand
AATCAATTCTCTTTCCGGCTCAGACTGCATTGGTTAAACTTATGGGGCTGTCACGTGATGAACGAACGACTCGGAAAACCCGAAGACTTGTCAGATAAGAGGTGAGGTGAGCTAATCATAGACTGAAGACCCAGGTAAACAATGAATTCATCTTTTCTGTTTCTTATTGTAGTTTTGTATTGTTTGTAGTGTGATCAACGTTTGCGTTTGTAGACGTGTTAGGGAAGTAACACGTAACAATTTAATTGTATTTTGCTAAAATGAACGAAATGAACGAAATGACTCGAAAAAAGATTCGTTCATTTTGCTGAACGAGACTCAAAGGTCCGAGTCGGTAAAATGATCCGAACTTCCCATCACTACATCACAGTATGTTAAGGGGCGTAACATTTCCGTCACACGCTTGAGGTATTCGGCCAATCACAACGCACTTGATAGCTGGCCAATTAGAGCACACCTCGCTTTTCAGACCGAGAAAGGCGGGGCATTGAGGAGAAACAAAAATGTACAGTATGTGGAAAATAATGTGTTTTTTTAACCTTAAACCGCATAAACACATTTCATTACACCAAATACACAAAACAATGTTCTTTTTATCAACATCATATGACCCCTTTAAAGCTTTTTTTCAGCAATGATTCAATAAAGCAGCATTAGGATGTCTTTTTAGCACTATAGCAAATAAATTTGGTGCATGCAGCCCTAGGAAAAGGCAATAGGACTTTATAAGGAAATGAAAGTTATTATTTGGACATATTACATAATAAGGAAGCATCTTAATGTAAAAATAGTCAATCGTGGTTGTTGTGTGATTGTGAGTTTTTATTTTAAACTTTAAACCTGTCGTCTCCTTGAAACACTTTACAAACCTCCACACCGTCTGATAAGCCATGAGCAAACCCACGTTTCTGTATTTAAGGATTTACGTCATGGAGAGAGGTGGGCATTAAAAGTAAATTCTTGTTTATGGTTCTCTGGTGTCCTTCATTAACACTTTCATGAATGGAATCTATATCTGAAGGAGAATGATGTCATATTCTCGTCCTCTGACATATTGTTTTAGAAATACACTCTTAAAAATAAAGGTGCTTCAAAAGGTTCTTCAAGCGATGCCATAGAAGAACCATTTTTGGTTCCACAAAGAACCATTCAGTCAAAGGTTCTTTAAAGAACCACCTCTTTCTTACCTTTTTATAATCTGAAGAACCTTCTTTCGCCCCAAAGAACCTTTTGTGAAACAGAAAGGTTCTTCAGATGTTAAAGGTTCTTTATGGAACCATTTAGACAAAAAGGTTCTTCTATGGCATCATGAAGCACCTTTATTTTTAAGAGTGAAGTGTAGCTAAAACCATGCAAAATGCTTGTGAATTTAATCATTTAAACAAAAAAAATAGCTCACAGCAAATATATATATAATGTTCAACACAATACAAAACTTATGAGCCATTGATTAAAGGTTATAAGAATTATAAGGTGTAGCTAAAAACCTGCAAATGCTTGTGAATTTAATCATTTAAAAAACAATTAAATGCTCAAAAAAAATATGTGTATATATAAATATACAGTATATATAATCATTGATCATTGAATAGTCATTTTAGTGAATTTAATCATTTAAATTCTTACAAGAAAAACTAAACTAACTTTATTTGTTTGTTTAAAAACTTTGTGTGCTTTGTTAAAGGTTTTTTTTTTACTTTTTGTGTAAAATTGTGTACTTAAATTCTTTTTGAAGCATGGTGAATGACATAATTGCTTGAAAAAGAAAGTAGAATATAAAAGATTTGACTTTTAGTCATTGATTAATGGTATTTAATATGTAAAAGTATTTACATATATACAAATATACACATTTGTTTGCAATTGCAATCGACTTTGATACATATATGGTGTGGTATGTATGGAATGGTGTTTTTTATATCTAATTCCTGATTAAATAATCTTTTAAAAAAAATTGCTAATTAAATAATCAAGTGACGATGATTTTTATTCCTGGATTCTTTTTTGGCAAAAATGCTGGCAGGATAAAAACGTGCTTCATTTTGTAATCCCATACATAAAATGCTCTGTCATGGAGCTCTATGATGTTGCTCCACATGCAAACAAAATACTTTCCTCCTTACGATACAATTGGCTCGTGTATGGCAGTACAGGCACTGCTGTCTGCTTAACTCATACTAAATTCCAGGAGAAAAGAGAGAGGAGGGGTGGAAGTTTGAGGGAAGTGTTCATGGTAGACAGCACACTTTCACCAGGCAACATGCCAGAACCTTTTCCGTCCGGCTCATGTCTGCGTATATATAAATATACAGTATATATAATCATTGATCATTGAATAGTCATTTTAGTGAATTTAATCATTTAAATTCTTACAAGAAAAACTAAACTAACTTTATTTGTTTGTTTAAAAACTTTGTGTGCTTTGTTAAAGGTTTTTTTTTTACTTTTTGTGTAAAATTGTGTACTTAAATTCTTTTTGAAGCATGGTGAATGACATAATTGCTTGAAAAAGAAAGTAGAATATAAAAGATTTGACTTTTAGTCATTGATTAATGGTATTTAATATGTAAAAGTATTTACATATATACAAATATACACATTTGTTTGCAATTGCAATCGACTTTGATACATATATGGTGTGGTATGTATGGAATGGTGTTTTTTATATCTAATTCCTGATTAAATAATCTTTTTAAAAAAATTGCTAATTAAATAATCAAGTGACGATGATTTTTATTCCTGGATTCTTTTTTGGCAAAAATGCTGGCAGGATAAAAACGTGCTTCATTTTGTAATCCCATACATAAAATGCTCTGTCATGGAGCTCTATGACGTTGCTCCACATGCAAAAACTAAATACTTTCCCCCTTACGATACAATTGGCTCGTGTATGGCAGTACAGGCACTGCTGTCTGCTTAACTCATACTAAATTCCAGGAGAAAAGAGAGAGGAGGGGTGGAAGTTTGAGGGAAGGGTTCATAGACACCAGGCAACATGCCAGAACCTTTTCCGTCCGGCTCATGTCTGCTGCTGGGTTATATATGTGGTTGGTGATGTAATGTTCAGGACATGATCCAAAAGACAACTCCCCTTTTTCTTTTCCAGACAGATGTAGCAGACAGTGGAAAATCTGGGTGAAGACGCCAAGCAGTAAGAGCTACTTTCTACAGAAGACTTCAAAATGTGCTAAATGTGCAACGAAACTAAGTTTAATAGCTTTTTAAAATGTTGTCATAAAGTGCAGGAGAATAAATAAAAAATCTGAGATGTAATTTCACGTTCCTCAATGAAATTACATCCTTAGAACAGTGTGTTCTTTTAAATGGGAAATTAGCTTCTTTAAGGCCAAAGCAATTGGAAACTCTGTAATACATGAAATAGGTATTGTTAACTTTTAATAAACTTCATTAATTACCCATTTTTTACAACAACAAAAGTGACAGCTTTTGTACCTTTTTTTTTGAGAGTGACAGAAATATGATTTCATTTGATTTCATCATTTATAAAGGCCCATTCACACCACAAACGGTAACTATAAAGATAACTATAAGTGTTCTCACCAGCGGATAATGTTCTGTTTTTTATAAATGTGTGTGCAGTTTTGTCATCTGCTGCTTTAATAAGTCGGGTGGATTTTGATTGTCTGTCAATGTTTTTATCCGTCATCAGTCGGAAAAAAATAGTTCTGAAAGTAATTCCAACGATATTGTTCCTCTGTGACATTATTGTCATAGTTGTGGTGTGAACTTCCCTATTATCATAGAATTAGACCGATTGTTAAAACTTTATCTCATTATAGTGATCGCTCTTGGTGTGGACGTAGCACGCTGAGATGTCATTCATTCCAAAAAAAAAAAAGTTAACCCATAATACAACAATGAGTGTACTCTTTTCTGCAGAAAATCACTCCAATAATAGGTCATTCAAGAGCCTTGTTATGGGATTGTTTTGGCCTTCGGTTATATTATATGTGCGTCACTTTCACAGCATTTCATGAAACCCAAATAAAGAACCAATGACAAGCACACACAAACACAGCAAAACAGCCTTTATCTGGTGAGGATCTGATAAAAGAGGAACTATTAGAGTGAGTCCCACTTAATTCACTGACTCACGGCTTTTTTCAGGCATAAATTGCTTCCGTTGGGACAACAAACACCCACATGTCCCTATTGGATTGATTGAACATTTAGAGTGAGTTTTTTGATTTGCATCCTCATTCAGCCCGTTTTTTCTGTCTCTGATTCTGTCATATAATCCATTTATGTACTCACTATCAGGCCTCACTGTAGTATCACACATTTCATTTTTCAATATTTTAATTTCATACTTAATTTCACCGGAGAACACAATGTTCTCTTTGTGCTAACTGGATCAAATCCTTTAAAATATTAATACAATGGTCTTTAGGGTTCATTAGTGCTCAGAAACTGCTAGCAGTATGTAGACATCACACTAATGATCAGCTGTTAATAATTCATATGCATTTGCTTGTATAATAAAATACCTGCCTTGTGAATAGAGAGCAATTGAGGATTTATAAAGGATACGTTTTTGCTTAATATTATAAAGTGTGACAGACAGAAAGAAAGTGTTTCCGTATCTGTGAGAGTTCTTCGAAATGGTCTGGTATGATTTGACAGTCTTGTGGATCCTTGTAGAGATAGACGCCATCTGGGCCATCTGGTGTTATTGAGAGTTTTTATTTCTTTTTAAGAGCTCTGTGTGTTTGAGAGAGGAGAAGAAGTGAGAAAGAGATCTTAGAAAACTTCTTATCCATCTTCTTTGAGATTTTTTTTTATTACATTGGATTTCATACAGCCTTGTGCCATATTCAGTACAACAGCACTCTTGCTCATGTGATATTGCTCAAATGGTAGATGGAACTAATATAACTATGTATGATTGGAAATCATTATCGCGGCAATCAACACAATTCACTAGAGCATAAATCATGTTTACCCATCACACAAATGCCTGTTTTAGCAGCTCAAATCAGAACATTGCCTGTGTGCTCTCTATTGAAGTAAAAAATAAATGCATGCGAACAAGAGAAAGCACAATTATAATATTGGCAAAAGGCAGGATCTTCTATCAGATGGAGATGGAGAGAGTCCAAACAGAGAGAGTGTTTCCCCAAGCACACTGTTTTATTATTGTGTGCAAAGTGCTTTCTGAAACATGTAGGTAAAGCCTTATATAGCCTATATATTTTCATGTAGATGAGATGTTGTGCAATAGCATCTGTATGAGATGTTACGTATTATGTTATGTGAGATGCTATGTTATGAAATGACAAATGTGCCTGAAATTATTACAGATTGTTATAAATATATATTCTAAATGCACTAATGTATCTAAAATTCGCACTGAATGATTTCGAGCAATCACGCATGTATATTCCAAGCTATTCTAATAGCATCGCATGCCGTGTTTCGCGCATACAGGGCGAGACCACATTGACTGTACACACACTTGTATAACCGTTTGTATAACACTTCAACGCACTCGGCTTTCCTGAACCAACCACGCAGTTTTCCCTTGTCAGCGTCCCATTCACCAGCTTCCTCTTACTACTGATTTGCCCAGACTCAGCAGTCCACGTGAGACGTATGACATACTTATGTAAAGAGACTGGCGGTCCTTTCGGCCAATCACAGCGCGCTTCTGGTATTTCCGTATTTTCCGCATGCAAATAAGCGGGGGTTGACCAATAGGAGCGCGCGGTGGGAGGAGTTTGAATTCAGGTCATGCTGCGAGCTCGAGAGATCCAGGGCAGCGGTGTGAGAGAGCAGTCGGCACTGAAGTGTGTCAAACTGACGCTGAGGCTTGACTGGAATTTCAGGACTATATTTTACTTAGCCGGACAGGACGGAGACCTGCTTTGAGACGTGCGTCTTGTACGAAAAGCAAGACTGTTTAAGTTGTCAGGTAGGATACATTCATGTTTTAAAGAGTCGGGGGTTGAGCTATTTTATAACACTTTCCATTGACTGCATTGTGACCAGTGTTAAAAAACAAGTTTGTGTCCTGAACAGAAAGTGATGTTCATAAAGATGCACGGTCGCATATGTAAAACACATCGCCTCGGTCATATATATGTCAAATATGTATATTTAATATGTATTAAACTTAGGCGTTGCATAACTGTGTCAGCGATTAGGTCATCTCCAGAGCAAAGCCACTACACTACCACTACAGTTTTGTCCTCCTTGTTTACCTCAACCAAAAAAAGTCATATAACTTTAAAATTTTAAATGCACCCTGATTACTGAGACTGCAATATTTTAGACTAAAAGTATGAGTCAAGAACTTGTAGTTATGAGCCAGCCTACTAGCCTCATTGTCGTGGCAAGCCATTTTAACATTTATGCCTTAAAACTAGTATCTTTTTTATTACTAGTACTTATTTATACACGTCTAGTAATAAATTCAATACTAACTAATAACTTTCCCAATTTCACTAGCAGCTATACATTACTGTCACTTTGAATACTAACTATTATGGATTCAATCACTTATTTAAAATTATTCTTGGTAACAACTGGAATAGATTCTATAGTTTAATAAATGAGTGTTATTATTCAGTTTGTTATAGGATAACTGGAATATATGCTAGGACTTATTTTAGTAACTAAGAAATATTTGTGTAGTTTTATAAGGAATCAGAAATAGTTTGTAATGAATAAGTGTTATTGTATATTGTATTATGGAATAGTTAAAATGTAAAAGTTACACTAAATTACTTACTAGTAATAAAAAAAAGCTACTGGTAACATAAAAGTAGATACTGTTAATAAAAGAATCAATGTTTAAATAGCTTGCCATACATTTCCCTCGCTAAAATGAATGAACTTAATTTACTGTAGCCTATGGGATGTGGTAATTATATGTCATTGCAGGCTGTATATATAATTGTCACGAGTAGAATCATGTATGTTAGATAATGTCTTGCTGTAACACATGCACAATTCAGACTTATGCATGAGACAATGAATGAAGCACTTATTGCATGTGTTTTAGTTTGCGTTAATTCATAAAATGTAAATCAAATTGTGGTCATGTGGTCATTTCAACTAAGAATACAGGAAACCTATATTTCTTTAGGAAAAGGTTAGGCAGAATCAGTCAGTCACCATTCAGTCACTCAATCACTCAGTTACCATTCACTTTCAGTGGATCTTTTTGCAATGAAAGTGAATGGTGACTGAAACTGTCCTTCTGCTTAATCAATCCTTTTGCGTTCCACAAAAGCAAAAATGACATATGGGTTTGGAACAACATGAGGATGAGTAAATGATGACTGAATTGTTATTTCTGGCTGTGCTTTGCTCTTAAGTTGATTTTAAAAGAGTAAATATAGCCTGAAGTTGGCAGTTGTCCACTTATGTTGCAGCTTATGCCGGGTAGTTGAGCTTGAAGTCGGATATGCGGAGGTGTTTGCTGGCTATTAAAACTGACCTACTCCTTCAAGAGGTGCTCCAAATATCTTAGTCTGCCTCTAATGTATCAAGCACATAAACTTGCATGTGCATTGACATACAACAAACTGTCAAAAAAGACTAAATGTATTTTTATAGCACTTTTCATAAAGCACATCATCAATCATGATGTTAATATCTCAATATGTTTATGCCTTATAGTTACATTGAGCAGCTGGGCAATAAGATTACATAATTGCAATATACATGGACATACTTATATATATCCAACTTTATATAAAGAGTTGGGTAATAATATAAGTACATTTATTTAAATTAAAAATCTGTCTTTTTCAGCATATTCATCTCCCTAGTCTTTTTCTCAAAGCTGACCTCTAATTGTACTCATGCTTTTTTGGCAGTAATTTCCCAAAATGTTTTGCTTGATGTAAGCTAATTTGCATATTTTGCGATTTTCATTTGCATGTTGTGATTTGTTCCATTTTAAATTGTGCAGGTTGAATGAAAAGTAATAACTGTTTGCAGTCTTTAAGATGTTGTCTTTCAACATCTGCTTTGATTTGTCAGATGCTGCATTTTTTAAATGGTATCAGGAGGTAGAATGTCAAATTTCTTGCTTTTCTGTCTTGTATTTAATCTATTTTTGCTGGCTAAGACAGTAAATGTTCCACAGCTTGATCCAAATGAGAACCTAGAGACGTGTAATTGTTAGATCTATTTTGGTACTAGAGATGCTGGAATAATGGTTAGCATGCAGCACTGATGTAATCAGGAACTGACCTAACAAATAATCTTAGTTTCTGATACTAGATAATATATGGATTCTCATTTTAACACCTACTATTAAGGGTAAATGTGTACATAGCACCTTCAATTGATTCTGTATCAACTGAAATAAAAGATGCTTTACGTTTATCTGTGTGAGTGGAAACACTGTCTTTCTTCAAACAAAGCTGTTTTAAATACATGCTCTAGGGCCACCCAGGTCATTGTTGAACTTCGCACTCTGGCTATAGAAGAGATAGTGTAGGCGAGGAGTTTTGGTGATGTGTCTGATATCAAGACTCGCTCAACAAGAGCCTGAAAACGTTGGCAGTTGAAATGGGATTGGCTGCTGCAGCAGAGGCAGTAGGAGGGTAGGAAGTGATGACGCACGAAGGCTGTCCTCGGGTGCATTTTTATGTATTTAGAGACTATTGTTGGCAGAGTGCCACATGCACAGTCCATCAAGCCAAAGCTTTCGTTGATATTATCTTTCCAAGTTTAACTTGAGTTTGTTGAGTGGCTCAGTAGATGAGAAACAGGACAGTCAACTGAGGGCTTGAAAGGTCTCAAATACTCGAGTGTGCATTGCAATAATTCATGGAGTAAACAAAACATTCTGAATTGGATGAGACACTTACACAATCTAATCTGGAGGTCTCCACACCTGTCCTTGTGTAACCCCAATCACACGTGTCTTCTTGGAAAGATTTGGTTAACTATAGCTGTCTGCATTATTACCAAACAGCTGTTTACAAGGACACTTTGGAATGACTACCACAAAGACCTTATATAAGGCTAGGCGACACTCAAGCAGCTACATCATTACATCAGTTCTAATGAGTCACATTGTAGCTTGTTGAAAGTTAATTAAGCTGTGTGCAGGTCGTTTTTTTCTTGTTTTCCAAAGTAAACTTTAGAGCGATAATGGCACATTCATGAAAGTTTTCACTGACTGAAATAGGTCAAAGTATGTAGTTAATCAGTAAAAATTTCTAAACACTAAGGTTTTTTCATTCATTCATTCATTCAAATTATCTATTTTAAATAGTTATGTTAATATTTGTAGTTATAACAATTGACAATTGTTTCTGACACATGTAACCTTGCATTCTAATAATTAGGGTTGTTGCAACACAAAAAAAAAATTTAATTCCACAATTCTCGACTCAAATTTTGATACCTATGCAAAAACTACTAGGCTTACTAATATTTGTCCATTCAAGTACGATAAGACGAAAAATATAACTCAGTTTGGTACCCATCCTCTGGTTCACAAATTGAGTTTTCTTTTGAATTTTCCTGCACTTTAATTGTATAAAATCACTTAAATGTTTACATTGGTAATAGTTAAAAATGTACTAATGATAAACTTTCAGTTTGGACCAGTGAAATTTTCAACTGCCCCAAGCACTAAATATGGTTTATTTTTCGCTCTTCAACCCTTTTAAAAAAATTGGAGAGCTCTACTGATAATCAAATTAAAGCATATAAAACTAGGCTGTGTATTGTGGTTCTGTAAATTCATGAATCTGTAAATATGATCAAATCTCAACACGTTCCAAAAGCACAAATGTGTGTCAACAGATTGTGTAGTACAGCTACAGCTTAAGAACGGTTTTCCTGTCACATGCTACTCTGAAATAGTGCATTTCTAAGCCATGACCTGATGGCACAGGATTCGCGCCATGACATCATGGAGCACAGACATCAATCTCTGTGTCTAATCTTTTTCAGGACTGGTGAACTGTTTTCGTCTCCTGGTAAAGTTCATGAAAAATCACATTGGTGTGCAGTTTTTTTACAGTGTGTTTTTACTTTACCGTATAACTTTAAACCCTGACCTTAAACCCAGTCTTCTTTGCCCTGCTAAATGTCTTGTTTACAATTGAAATATGCATATACATTGAATTGTATGTTATATACTTTTGGTTTTGATGCCAAGTGCTGAAGTGCGTCCAAGGATGTTCGGATGCTTGAAGTTCAGTATGATTTGAAATCTGTGAAGTATTTGAAACCACAAAAATAAATGCATAGTATTTGTGACATCACATAATTAGTTCTAATTGTGTTGAAATGTGAGCATTTGAGGAATATGAACTATTTGCATTCAGAGCTGTCTGTGAACTTACGTAAGTCCTTATATAAAGCATGTAGTAGCCCATGTGCCATTGCTACACATTGTTACATAAATTACATAAACATGATACTGAGTTATAAAACTGCGTGCAAGGTGGTTATGTGGTTCATGTTTTATATTATTAGGTTTAGTGTTTTGTATTGTTTTTGGTGCAGATTGAAATATTAAATTTATGTTGTTGAGTTTTGGAATACAATGAAAGATGCTGAGGCCCAGATAATACTATGCAATAAATGAATTTGCTACAAGCCTGTATAATTAATCTGCATAAGTTCTTCAACTTATGGAAAGCTTGTTCTTGTCCCATTTATGTTTCTTGACTTCTGTCTTTCATGTGTTGTAGACAAACACGAACGAATTCAGCCAATCTACTATGGAGTAGCAGTTGTTGGTCCTTAAAGTCAGTGACCTGAAAAAAAAATGCTGAATTGGCAGTGAGATTGTGCTTTTGCTGGCAGTGGACTTGGGCATGATATTTTAAGAGGCCAGGGAGGTACATGAATTTGCCTTGTAAAGTAAAGGTTTTGAATACTGTTGGTTTGATTGCTCTGAATTGCATTACATAATTTGTCTCAGATTTATGGTAAAAAATATAATGTATATAATTGATATTGCAATTTTTTTTATTATTTACACTTTGTTTTTCATGTTTATATGCTAATAAGAAGATAGCAAGAACTTAATAATGTTAGTTAGTCTAATAGCTACACACTTAATTATAATGTGGTCTGGTAAAAATGTTAAATTTGCTTTGATGTGCTTCAAAATTATGTTTCAAATGGTTTCTTCCATTTAGTTTTTACCAATCACTGCAGATAATGTTTTAGCCAATGTACTGTTCCCAATAGTACCTATATGATTTAGAAAGAGATATCAATATAGGTCTGTCAGCTGTAATTATATTAAAATGCAGTGTTCTTCTTCATGGCCCCCAGGCAGCGTATATCACAGGAAAGTTCACATTAATGGCTAATAATGTGTCATTTGAAGGTCACATCTCTAGATCACCTGATTTATATAACTTTAGGAAGGACAAAGAAACGTGTTTCAAACAAGTCAAGAGGACAAAAAAGTTCTAATCCAATCAGAATTTAAAGTCAGAATTATGCATTTTTAAATATATAATTCAGTGTATTATTCCAAAATGTGCACTGCCATTTTTTATAGAAGTCCCTTAAGCTAATCATTGGTCAAAAATACAGTAAAAACAGTAATATTGTGAAATATTATTACAGTTTAAAATAATGGATTTCTGTTATAATATTCTTAAAAATATAATTTATTCCTGTGCTGGCAAAACTGAAGTTTCAGTATCGTTACTCCAGGCTTCAGTGTCACATGATCCTTCAGAAATCATTCTAATATGCTGATTTATTATCGATGTTGGAAAAAAGTTGTGCTGCTTAATATTTTTGTACTGACCTCAAACTTTTGAACGGTAGTATATATTGTTATAAAAGATTTCTATTTTGAATACATTTTTTACTTTTTATTCATCGAAGATTCCTGAAAAAAGTATCACAGGTTCCAAAAAAAAATTTAATCAGCACAACGGTTTCCAACATTGATAATAAATCAGCATATTAGAATGATTTGTGAAGGCTAATGTGACACCGAAGACCGCAGCAATGGCTGATGAAAATCCATCTTTGGATCACAGAAATAAATTATATTTTAAAGTATATTAAAATAGAAAACCATTATTTTAAATTGTAAAAATATTTCACAATATGACAGTTTTTTCTGTATTTTGATCAAATAAATGCAGCCTTGGTAAGAAGATACTTCTTAAAAAAACATATATATATTATGATTTTATTTTATTCATTTGGCGGGGGGCAGGTTCCAAGTTTTAAGAATAGAATGAATTTCATTGCACCTTTTTTTTGGGCCATTTTCCAATGAGTTTTAATCAACTGACCACAAAGGTTATTTTTTGTGAATGAATTATGCGAGACAGGTAATCCATTAACATACTCCACTCTCTTTCAATCCTACAATCCTGTAAGAGTGGTAAGTCACAAATCAGTAACCTGAAGGTGTCCTACCTTAATATGGCCCATCTCAGTTCCTGACCAGGACCAGAAAACTTGGCTCTGGTCAGAAGACTATTTATTTCTTCAGAGAAAAGGGATAAGAGTTTATTTTTCCCCCTGCCATTTTAATGGCAACACGAAGGGATGAAAACCAGTCATGGCCTGTTGTTGGTCCAGACAGCTGTCTAGCATCTTTTATGTGCACTTGCTGGGATTAATCCTTTTGAAGGAGGCAGTGTTTACAAGCCGAAATGCCTCATCTGTTTGGCTAAAGGACACTGGACAGACACAACGAGGGGAGGCCAGGGACACCCACCTTTGAACACTCAGTTTAGGCTCTCTGGGACCAGACAGATGCCTGCCCTTTCTATAGGTTGTACCACAGTAGTGGATCAGAGAGGGTTGTGCATACTTCACTTTGATGCGAGTTTGACTTTTTCAACTTTCAATGGTCTACTTTTGATGGAGAGCGACGTTAGAAGAGCGTGCAACTGAAGAGGTGATTTTATCTCCTGTGCAGTGATCGCATCCAGATTAGTTTTGTCACATCTTGCCCTGGTTTCTTTTGACGTACTTAAGCATACCTTCCACTTGTCAAAAGACAAGGGTTTCTGATTTTTGAGATTAGGGGTGTGCAAACAACGCATGCTTACCTGATGTATAGTAGACTACTGCATGTGCGTGTTTAGAGTTCACGCTTTTACTGCGTGAATTAGTCTATTAAAATACTTTTAGAATTCCCCCAAAATTCAAGAATAGGTGGCAAAAATGCCCCTGTATGACTTTTATATTATGTCTCATCTGACTTGCATTTTAGACACACAAGTTCCTGTTTTTGCTATATTTTGACAACGAAAATAGTTCCAAACAAAGCCACAGCAGAACTGTTTTGTGTCTCTAAGCAACGCACAACAGTGGTTCGTTACTGAATCAATCAGCCGTTTTAAAGAACTGGTTGAATGAATGACTCAATGACCCACTCATGCGGTGATACTGGCGATGTTAGGTATTATTATTTAAAGTATATCCCCCCTCAATCATTTCAAATATCAGTATTCAGCATTTTGTTTTAAAACATCAAAACATTATTTATGCGTTTGTAACTGCAGGTTAACTGCATTCATGTCCTGTCTTTGTAAATGCATCTAAATGCCACATCCGATGCAGATTCTGGGCCACCGCTGCATTGCAAACACAAATTTAGTTGATACTGATTTCATTTGATTGGTAACAGCCCTGTAGTGTCTTAGAATTTGAATTTATTGATTACATTTAAGAATTTGCCACAAAAGATGGTGCATACGTTTAATTAGGTATGAAAAGATTGGCCTCATAAAGGTAAAAATGCCCACAAAAGGTAAAAATCTATTTAAACTTAAAAGCTATTTTCTGTTACTCCTGCAAACGAACCACCGCACATAATATGAAGAATATCAAAAGCTTTGGGAGTCAGCTGTCCACGGCAGTCCTAAACCTTTCAAAGTACCAGCAAAATAACATGCTCGGCAAAATATCGTCTAATTATCGTTATCAACAAAATTCCAGAAATCATTTTTTTTTGTCATTATCACACACCCCTATTTGAGATGGAAAATTTCAGATGATTGACTCATTTTCTCTCTGTGTTTATTCCCGTAGAAATACAAATGTTGTCTACATTCCCTCTGATGTATATGGATTGATCTGCTGGCTCCTTGCTTCACTTCTTCAAACCTATTCCAATGTCTGAAGACTCAGAATCCAAACCGTATCTGTTCTCCTCCCTGGAGGGGCAGAGTGAAGCAGCCGGATGCAGTTCAATGTCGACGCTGCATCGTATGGGCAGTTTCGTGGAGGGGACCAAACTTGGCCTGGCATCTGAAGGTAGCGACAGCAGCCAAGACACTCCCACCTCACCCCACAACAAACGGAAGATGGCCCATTCCCTCCATGAGGATGTGGAGATGAAGAGCAGCAGGTCCAGTGGGAGTGGAACAGAGTCTCATGGCAATGAATCCCATGGTAATGAGTCCCATGGCAATGAGTCTTCTGGGAGTTCCAATAGCCGAAGCAAGGATTCAGCACTATTTGAGTCATCGGCGAGTAACAAAAGGTAATTTTGTTATATTCTGTTTGTCTGTATATTTATGGGTGCCTCAAAGGCCCTGTGTGCATCTCTATCAGCTCAGTAGGCAGGGCACTGATCAGGGAGTCAGCCATTTTAAGGCCTGTCTCAATTGCGCTGGAATTTTCACTCCCTAAAAAAATCCCACAATACACTGCAAAAACCACTATGACCCCCTACCAGAAATTACGCCACATTTCTGAACTGCGAAACATAAAAATCACAAGCCAACTAAATAAATATAATAGACACATTATAGAAGATCTGAAAAGACAAACCATTTTTTAAAGTATATTTTACATCACTAGACAGTTAATGAACACATCTTGTTAAAGGTGGGGTCTAATGCTATTTAATGCATTCTGAGTTACTTACACTGTTAAAGAGTTGCTCATGCTAAACATGGCCACGGTTTTAAAAAATGGTTTGGATGTATGACAGAGTATTTCTGTGCCAACTACACTACTTTCGGGTTCTGATAAGTCTCTGAAAGTTTTTTTTGAGTATGGCCCTGTATGACATCATGAAGGGCAGAATTCCTTGTATGGGCACTTCTCCCGGAAGAGCGCGCACATACAGCAAATAGAGCGAGAGCAAGTGCACGCCCATCAATGGAACCACAGACGTGAGTAAAACGGCATAAAATTTCTGGGTTTTGTTGGTAAGTGCTCACGATTCTTTAGCTTTGTGCCCGGATTCAAGTACATGATATACTGATTCAATAGCTCGGGCCTCTGCTCACTGGAGAAACTAAATCTGATCTGTGATGCGACTGTCGTTCGGCACGCTGCAGTGAGCAGCCGCGTTCAGTTTTTAATTGTAGTGTCTGTTCTTTTACTGAACTAAATGATTTTTATTTCTATAAAAAATCAAAACGACGGTGGGGGTCGGTGCCGCAGTGGGGAAGTGACGTAACCGGTGTTGCGGCTTAACACCGGTATCACCGTCAGCACCGTCTATCGCGTCAAACCTAGTATACACTACCATTCAAAAGTTTGGTTTAAAAAAAAAAACACCTGTAAAAATAGCAATATTTTGAGAAATTATTACCATTTAAAATAACCGTTTTGTTTTATTCTGAATCTACCGTTCATAACACTACTGTTCAAAAATTTGGGGTCTGTAAAGGTTTTTGATGTTTATGAATAAATTAATTTATGTTTATGCTCACCAACGCTGCATTTGTTTGATGAAAGTTATAGTAAAAATAGTAATATTTTAAAAGATATTATTACAATTTAAAATAATTTTTTTCTACTTTAATGTATTTTAAAATTTATTTTTTTCCTGTGATGCAAAGTTGATTTTTCAGCATCATTACTCCAGTCTTCAGTGGCACAGGATCCTTTAGAAATCATTCTAATTTGCTGATTTGCTGCTCAAGAAACATTTCTTATTATTATCAGTGTTGAAAACAGTTATGCTTCCAAACTTTTAAAAGGTAGTGTAGTGTGCTTATAATGGTCTAGGAACTGAACTTTTGTTGAGGGCAAAGTTCTGCTTCACCAGCATTTCACCTTTCAAGACTACTGCTGCCAATGTGTTCTTTACATTTCACTATTGAGCATTTTACAGTCTTTATATAGTTATGATTGTAAATAGCATTTCTTTTCTTTGGAACTGATGTGCATAGATAAAATATCTTTGCAAAGTTAACAAATCCTGCTGTGTGACATGCCTACTATTGCCATACTGTGTATATATAAACAGCATTATGTTAATATTTTTTTTAATGATTTGTATGCAGCTGTAATGACCTCAAACTGACTGACAGACTACATGCAATATTTGTACTTTTAACAGTGTATAACATTGTTAAATAACATTATTTAATAATATATGTATAACATTGTTAAAGATTTATTTCTTGTACGTGTACAAGCATAATTTGGATTGCACAATTTCTAGATTAATCTCCATGGAGACAGTTTGTTTGTTTGACAGTATTGACTATTGAGTCATGTAGCAACCCTATGTCAAGGGGTTGCATGCAGACACTCGTGCAATTTGTTTAACCATTAAAGTGCTCTGGTAGTGTTTTGGTTTGCCAATAGCGGGTAAAACCACAGAATCTGAATACCTTTTCATCAACAACAGTGAGTTTTTCTGTCTCCTAAGTAACGCTGACGTCATTTCTAGCCTCTGTTCTCACCTCATTTATTTTTGTGGTTATTGTAAGTTCACTGGAAACTATTCTGCGACAAAAACATGCAGTGACATTTGATTAATTATTTGTGTGTATTCAAAGCCTTCAGTTGCAAGGCCAAAACTGTCGCTATTTTTGTTTTCTTCGCGTACAAAAAGTATTCTCGTCACTTCATAACGTTACGGTTGAACCACTGATGGCAGATGGACTATTCTGACGATGTCTTTCATACTTTTCTGGACCTTGACAGTGTAAGTTACTTGGCAGTCAGTGGGACAGTTACAAGCCTCTCGGTTTTCATCATATTTTCAAAATATCTTAAATTGTGTTCCGAAGACAAACAAAGCTTTTACGGGTTTGGAACGACATGGGGGTAAGTGATTAATGACAACATTTTCATTTTGGGGTGGAGTATCCCTTTAATGGGATGCTTCCTTGTGAAGACTTTCAAGAGATTTAAAAATAGAAGCGTGATGATCGTGGTTGCCATAGCAGATGTTCCAGATGTTGGAAGTGGCAAATAAAAAGCTTGACGCTACCATGGTGAAAAGTTGTTGAGATATCTCATTAACACCAACATGTGCGTTATGTTTATTTTTAAGGATTAATTTTGTCATTTAAATATTTGTGCTCAAACAAAGATATTAAATAAAGTCAACAAGAGTTATATTTGGTTCTGCTTCATTGAATTATGATGTTTATCTGCCATGGCCATATCTAGCCCATTTTGTTTGTTTTTTTTAATCATTTTATTTTATTTTAGATTTTTTATTTTATTTTATTTGAATAATTTTTTTTTTTTTTTTTTTTTTTTTTTCTTTTTTTTTTTTTTGATTGATTGATTGATTGATTGATTGATTGATTGATTGATTGATTGATTTTTTACAAAACAAAGCCTGGTATTGACTACAGAATATATTGTGAGGTTGATGGCATTAAATTAAATCCATTAACTAATATATAAAAACTTTTGTACTTAAGCTGTGTTTAAATGTAGATAAGAGACCGTGGTTGTTTAATTTTCCAATGTGTTTCACATGGCATTACAGCATCAGTATTTAATTTATTTTTGGCTAAAAGTGTAAGTATGACTGAACTATTAGTTATTTCCTCCTCATAAGCCAAAATTACAGAATGTTGTTTTCTTTCAGGCAGCATAATGCGTCTCTCAAGACACTGTGAAGAATCATTATCACATGATACCCAAATATGAATGCTGTTTTATAGAGCTCATTCAGTTCAGGAAATTAATGAGACAAAATAATAATAAGAGGAAATTAAATAAATAAATAAATATTTTAATATCACAATACCATATTATAAATTTTTATTAAAAATATTAGCACCTGTCGTTGCCAATAGTCTCATGGGCAGCGGGCTGACATATATAGCGCCATTGCGCTTCGGGCGGCCCGAGTTCGAGTCCCGTCTCACAGACCTTTCCTGATCCCACCCCCTCTCTCTGTCCCACCTCACTTCCTCTCTAAATACTATCCTATCCTATCTGGTAGGATATTACTTAATGTAATAATAACAATAATAATAATAATATTTATAAATTGACCTAGAAATCTGGAAACTTTTATAGGCTGCTTTATAACTTTCGCACTACCAGAGCTGGCATTTAAGTCTGTCCAAGTCTTTGGATCTAATCATCAGAACATATTTTTTCAAACCATTTTTCATTTCAAGTTTTGGCATATTATTAGCATAGATTTCTAGACAGCTAGTATAGTAGTATCCATTCTGAAAAGGAAATTGAGTGGAAACTCTGGACAGCTGTAGTGCCCAGCTCCATCAGTGCGTCACTGTAAGTATTTCCCAGACATATGCGCCATGGTTTCCATTGATAAAATACTGTTTGTCCTTGTGTACAGGATGGGTGCGGTCCAGTGAAAGCTCTGGAAAAGTTGAGAGTTTCTGCCTTTCGTCAGTCTTTCTTTCTCTTCTACAACTTTTTTCCTTAGCTAGCAGTCAGTCTTTGACTTTATAAAAAAGAAGAATATATTGATTGTTCTTGAATTTGAATTGTTAGACTCTGAACACAGAGTCTAGCATCTATCTATCTATCTATCTATCTATCTGTCATTCATCCTTTCATCTATCTGTCTGTCCGTCCATCCATCCATATATCTATCTGTCCGTCTGTCTGTCTGTCTGTTGTTCATTCTTTCATCCATCCGTCGTTCATCCATCCATCTGTCCGTCTGTCTTTCCATCCATCCATCTGTCTGTTGTTCATCTTTTTATCTTTCTATCTGTCTGTCCGTCCGTTCATCCATCCGTCTTTCATCCATCCATCCATCTGTCTATCGTATCGTTGGACTTACTTGATTTAATCATGGACATTGGTGTCACATGAATCAATTAATAACAGTTAAACAAACATAATTTGTTCACAGTCTGACCCAATTAACTAGTCTCAAAGTGATTTTCTTTGGTTCCATGACAATTCATTTTTTGAGTATCACATATTTTGTCACATGATTTAATTATAAGATTGCACTAGATAGCTAAGAAGCTATGAGTTAACAATAGCACATATTAGAATGCTAAATGCTAAGCATTAAATGGTCCTTGAGCAAAGCAGTAATAGCCTGCATGTACCAGTCTACAGCCTAAGCAAATTATCCACTCTTCTCCATAATGGTAACCCAGTGTAATTTAAACGGTTCTAATAACTCATAATAATTACATAATAACATAATTTAATCTAATAACATAATTGAACATTAAACACTATTAAAGACCATCAAGTCTCCCCCTCTCTCATGTAGCTCAAAAACACATAAAATAACACTTCATTTCATTTTTACTCTCCTCATTTAGGTTTAGCAAAAAATATTTTCAAGTACTTGATTGGTTCACATCCACCATAAATAATGTAATCTAGTAAATTGCACATTTTAGAGAATTGCATTAATCGAAAGCAAAGAAATCAAGTTTAGAAGAGAAAGACACATTTTTTTGCTTAGATTTCAAATAATATGATTAAGTACTTTTTCTTTGACTACATGTATTGTTTTCATAGTTTTGAATGAAGTGTATCTATATAATTTAAAATAAATGTTAATTTGATCAAACATCATCTTTAAAAAATCATGAACAAAACTATGCAAGGTAAAAGAAAATGTGACCCAAACAAAACTAAATAAGCATTGGTTGCCAAGTATTGAAGCCAGTGTAAAAATAAAACAAAATTGTGTGAAAACATTTCAAATAAGAAAACAAATTGATATGAAGTCATAATGCGCGATATGGCAAATTCTGCCATTTATTGGGATGTATTGTATTGGCCATCATGTTCTCCATTGTCATCAGCCTTTGACAAACCCATAATAGTCATTTTCCCAAACTTACATTCCTGTACTAGTATGCCTGTTCAAGTGTGTTGAAGGCTAAGTCAGCATGTTATAAGGCCACACTTCCTTGCATGTGTAGTTGTATAAATAATCTTCTAAATTCTCCAATCTCATTAGCCTCCTGAAATGACTGACTGTACCAGTAGCATCGAAACACATTGCCCTGCAAGACTAACACAGATGTGCTTTATATAATTAACTCACCTACAGCTAAGAAGTGCAACATGTGAAGCCCGTTTCTATTCAAAGCTACTTAGTGGGCTATTTATAATCACTCCTGGTGTATTTATGTCCCTCAGCATGTCACCTGCAGCTGAACTTTGGACTTGTTATAGTATCAACGCACTAAGTTGAGCGGTTTAATCGTCTTTGGTCTGTCTCAGTTAACTACTATACTAGAAGCCTGCAATGCAAGCTATTCATAGCTGTGCTAATGGTGGCCTGGCTGGGAAATGACGCATGGCGTCGTGTTTTTGTGGTAAAGTAAGGATAGTGGACAGGTGAAGATTGTATAACTGAGATGGAAGGCAATGTCCAAGTGACCTCCATGTGGAACAGGAGCACCTATTTTCTGTTTGATTGTCCACAATGATTGAAAATGTTTTGTGAGAATGAGGTTTTGAGCAGAAGCTACTGCTTGATTTTTTCTCTTGCAACAGCCGGTCCTGACTGGCTTCAGCTGGCATACTGAATGAATCATTTCTAAATAATGTCGTCATGTTCGTTGCGTGGATACACTATGTTTCTGAGTCAAACCTGACGTCAAACAATTTGAGATTGATGCAGATATACAGTATTATGTGTGTGGTTTGGGCCACTTTATTCATTTTATACTTCATTTAAGCACAATTGTAAAGCAATAAAGGGTATCATACCTGATAAAATGACATCTGCGGAGATTACTATTCATAAAGGATTTGTCTGTAGTTTATGACTTGTTTTATGATGGCTTCATGTGTCTTCACTCTTTTTACAGCTCCAACTCTCATAGTCCTTCACCGCCCAGCAGCACGAACGCCTTCAGCCTTCTGAGTGCCAGTTCAGAGCAGGACAACCCATCTTCCAGCGGCTGCAGGTTAAACATGAACACACATGACCCTTCTACCAGTACCTGTAGTTTATTTTTTATTTTTTATTTTTTTTTTATATTTTATTTTATTTATTTTTTATTTATTTTTTTTATGTGTGTGGTTTGGGCCACTTTATTCATTTTATACTTCATTTAAGCACAATTGTAAAGCAATAAAGGGTATCATACCTGATAAAATGACATCTGCGGAGATTACTATTCATAAAGGATTTGTCTGTAGTTTATGACTTGTTTTATGATGGCTTCATGTGTCTTCACTCTTTTTACAGCTCCAACTCTCATAGTCCTTCACCGCCCAGCAGCACGAACGCCTTCAGCCTTCTGAGTGCCAGTTCAGAGCAGGACAACCCATCTTCCAGCGGCTGCAGGTTAAACATGAACACACATGACCCTTCTACCAGTACCTGTAGTTTATTTTTATTTATTTTTTTTTATTTTATATTTTATTTTATTTTTTTTATTTTTTTTGTAGTTTATTTTTTATTTTTTATTTTTTTTTTATATTTTATTTTATTTATTTTTTATTTATTTTTTTTATTAAATTTTTATAGTTTTTTTATGTGATTTTATTTGTAAAATATTTGTATTTATTTAAGTTTCATATTAAGTTGTTCTGGACCCATAAATAAAGAACTACATTTTTCTTTTAGCCAAACATTTTTATGTTTGCTACAAATATTTATTTATTTTCAAAATGTTTACAAAATAACTTGCATAATTTCATTCAAACTTGATATATTCTGTACTTTGCATATTATCATTATCATTATATTTAGCAGTAGAGGAGAATGATGTGTTTAGAATGGGTTTTATTGCTGACATATTTGTGCATGTGTTTTTTGGGCACCTGCAGTAGCGAAGAATCCGCCAAGGCGAAGACACAGAAAGAATTGCTTAAAACTTTGAAAGAGTTGAAGCTTCATTTGCCGCCGGAAAAGCGGAACAAGGGCAGCAAGTCGACGACGCTCAACACTCTGAAATATGCCCTGCGCTGCGTCAGACAGGTGGAGGGTGAGCAGTACATTATGATGTTCAGTATATCATTACATCATCCCTAACACTTGCCTGATCACAGGGACATAGTGCTACTGTCTAGTAAATTATCAATATATTTTATGAGTTTTATTTTGCTTGCAATGCAAATGAAGCCTAGGTGCATATAACAACACATTTAAGACCAAACAAGTCCATTGGTAATACAAGCAATATTTCAGCAACTCTTGGTGAACATCATGTCACATGATCAGTAAGCTGATCAGTTTTATGTCTGCCCATTTTTAGATTGTTATTTTACAATGCATATCTCAATTAATAATAATCAGTTATTGTGAAGGACTTCATATATATTTTGGTTGTGAAATGTGACAATATATCTAATACAGCATTGGTTTTCATTAGTGGATAGAACTCAAGTAACCAGTCGAACCTGAGCTAATTCACTACATGTGTTTTTCATGTTTTTTATTATTAGGCACATATCACATACTTAATTGAACTGGCTTAATGCATTTATTTTGTCATTTTTATTTCAGCAAATGAAGAATACTACCAGCTGCTTATGATTAATGATAGTCAGCCATCAGGGCTTGACGTTTCATCATATACCATAGAGGAGATAGACAGCATCACCTCTGAATACACCCTCAAAAACACAGTAAGTATATGTTTTCAATTTATTTTTCAAATTTTTTCTATTTATGTATGTACATTTATTTATTCCAGTTTATTTGTTAGTTATTTTACAGAAACACTTGCATGATTTCATATTTCAGTTGTTCTTTTTCGTAATCATTGATCATGGGATCTATATTTTACAGGATATCTTTGCAGTGGCGGTGTCACTCATCACTGGAAAGATTGTCTATATTTCAGACCAGGCCGCCTCCATCTTGAACTGCAAACAGGACGTATTCAAGAATGCTAAGTTTGTGGAGTTTCTTACACCGCAGGATGTTAGTGTGTTTTATAGCTTCACCACAACCTACAGACTGCCGTCTTGGAGCATGTGCACTGGCGCAGGTACGACACACACATCAGTCATAATAACTATAGTTAAATTAAAACAGACACAAGAATAAAAAAAAAATATTTTTTTTATTTCACCTAAAGGTGACAAAACACAAGCACAAATGTGCACAGATACAAAAGGCTTTCTGTTTCTTATTCATTAACAAAACCATTGCTAATTATTGAGGCGTCTTTGTTGTTCTTGAATCCATGAAGCAGCAACCAGTATTAGCTTGAGCTGCCAGCTGATTAAGTCACCTCTGAAAGACAAGATGCTGTTGTATTAAACCTGAACTCATCACTCTTGTTTTTCCTCCTTAAAGAGTCGTCACCATCAGACTGCATGCAGGAGAAATCCTTCTTCTGTCGCATTAGGTGAGTGTTTGTGTGTGTGTGTGTGTGTTGATGGGTTGGAAGTATCCTGTACACCATCTGTTCACCATGATTTAATTCATAGTTTCCCCTTTTTTTGAATCAGCCTGTGGAAATTCATTCTGGTGAACTTTTGTCCCTGTGAATAGGAAGATTTGATTACTAATACATTTGACATTACTATTAAAAAAAACATGCATTCAGTAAACACCTGTTAAGCAAAGTAGTACAGTCAATTGCTAATAAAAACGCTTGGATGGTAGAACAGGATTTCTGTAACTTTCCAATTCCAATTGGGAGGGTATCAGTATCTAATTAGTGTAGTCATGGAATTTCAGATTTTACTGTTTAACAATAATATTACGTATTTAACAATTGTCAAAAGTACTGACGTCGTTACTGAAATTTTAAAAATGTCACGATACCAGCATTTCCCGCTAGCATTTTGAGCGTGTTGAGTGGATTCTTAAATACCTCTGATCGCTGTGTTCATGTGCTCAACAGATATGTCTGTGATTGGCTACAATGATCATCGCTTGAAAAACATGTTGTAAATACACATCTTTCACGCTCTTCACCAAGCACTTACACAGATACAAAAAAGGCTAAGCGTCCCAGTACTATAGATAATTGCTTCTCAAAGAAAACCAAAACCGATATTGCTGATGGAGGACCGGTAAATGAACAGAAAAGTGTCATTCATTCAGAGGAGAATTCCTGATGTCAGCAATCTGAAGCGGTTTCGCCAAGCCTCCACAGACAAGCGGACGTCCTGAGCGAGATCCAGTTCACGGACATAAAACGTGTGCCAACTTTATTGAGATTAGGCCATATCAACCAGTAATGTCATTTACAGCAACAGACGGTAGAGAGTTCAGGAAAGAATGATATGCGATTTATGACTATAGTCCCACCATTGTTCGAGGCTTTCGTTTCAAGTGTCACGCATTTGGTGGCAATGAGTCGAAAACTGAGACTTTTCAAGTCACTGGATTTGGCAACTGGAAATAAGCCACTGAAAAGTTCAGTGTTCATTAGAAAAGCAACATGCACATTTCTAGTTAAAAATGAAGGGCCATCAACAGACGGGCAAAGCATCGCCACTCAAATCAGCAATGAACAAAGTTCAAAGAGTCAAAACTAGTCCATAGTCTAGTAAACCTTGGCAGCCTCTTTAAGTTACTTTTAACATTGTAATGATACTTATATTTGCAAATATGTTTTTTGTGCATTTTTTCTTGCCTCTCCTCACTCAAGTGTTAAATGCCTACAGATACGATTTTCTCAAGAAAAATTAACAAAATGAGATTTAAGACAAATTATGAATGAAAACGTGTTCTTTTATTATTTCTCAGACTAAATGCTGCACATTTCTTTGTAAAATTGAAATATGTTAAATAGCAAAACTACATTGAAATCCAAATCAAATAAAGAAATAATAGAAATGAAAGAAATCTCTCTGAAATCTCAAACTCAGGTTTTGCCTGTGCTCTTTGCATTTAAAATTAGAGGTAACCGCAGCATTTGAATCACAATCCAAACAAAGAAGCAAAAAACAGAACGGTCTGACTTTAGCTTTGTGAAACAATGCTACATAAACCATCTGAATGAAACAAACAGCAGACTCTTTTTTTT
>NW_015506507.1:97451-145774 GCF_001515645.1 Sinocyclocheilus grahami | reverse complement strand
CTCAGGTTTTGCCTGTGCTCTTTGCATTTAAAATTAGAGGTAACCACAGCATTTGAATCACAATCCAAACAAAGAAGCAAAAAACAGAACGGTCTGACTTTAGCTTTGTGAAACAATGCTACATAAACCATCTGAATGAAACAAACAGCAGACTCTTTTTTTTCTATTTTTGAGAGTGCACTTGTGATCAAACCTACAATTTTTGTGTGCAGGCCAGATCCTAAACCATTTGCAAATTATGCAAGTAGTTAAAGGTTTAGACGCAGTTAATGGAATTTATGCTTCTTAAAAGACCATTTTATCTAAAGGTTTATACTTAAATGCTTGAAATTAGTTTTGTAGACATGAAATGTGCCTCCGTATGCTTTGTTTAGAAATCATACTGTTTTAGAATAGATCGGAATGGAAAATCTCACTAGGTTGTAGTAGGCTGCTTACATTGGACAAAGCTGATGTTTATTACCAGATTTTTTTTTTTGAATGTATGTGTAAATCTCTCCTGTCCTGTTCTCCAGCGGTGGTAAAGAGTGTGAGGGAGATCGTCAGTACTATCCCTTCAGAATGACTCCTTACTTGATGAAGGTTCAGGATATGGAGCACTCTGAAGATCAGTTCTGCTGCCTCCTGCTGGCCGAGAGAGTGCACTCTGGCTACGAAGGTCAGTTCTTTTACACAATCTTCTGTATGTATAATGCATTTTTTTTTATCATTTTATAGTTGCATTGAGGAAAACCGAATCATTTTAGCAAATCGATTCATTAGGACAATGAATTAAAGAGAACTGATTCTCTGAATTATTTGTTGTCTCTTAGTAATATTTCAAGAGGTGCATATTTTTTGGTGTCAAATAAATTAGTTTTTGATTCAGTTATTTAAAGAAGAGTATTTTTTAAACACTACCATTCAAAATTTTTATTATGTTCATTCCTCAGCTCCAAGGATCCCCACGGACAAACGAATCTTCACCACAACACACACCCCCAGCTGTTTGTTTCAGGATGTGGATGAGAGGTAAGTGTGCTAATGCTTCACTGTTGACGGACCTGACGATGATTAGCTGGTAACTTAAGCACTGGGTGTTTCACGCAACAGCTGTACCTCTACACCTGCTGTTTTCCATTTCTCATAATCATGCATATTAAAGCCAATAACAGTTTTTGTCAGACTAATCAGAATTGTTATGTGATGTTTTCTTGTAGGGCCGTTCCATTACTAGGATACCTGCCACAGGATTTGATTGGCACACCTGTCCTGCTGCACCTACATCCCAGTGATCGACCAGTCATGCTTGGCATCCACAGGAAGAGTGAGTCACTCTGTTCATTCTATTTAGTCTTTGCTCTGTCGATTTAGTTCATTAAAGGTTATGTTTAACTTTTTTATGGGAAGGTGCTTTCTTCTATCTTAATCAGAGAGCACTAGAAGTCTATTGTTTTGGGACAAATTGGGGTGGATCATTTTTTTAAATAATAAAATGGGTTTTAAAAGTTCTATTTGTGAGTAAAGACTTTTTTTTTTGTCCCATTAGTCCTCCAGTATGCTGGCCAGCCGTTTGACCACTCGATCCGCTTCTGCGCTCGTAATGGAGAGTACATCACCATAGACACCAGCTGGTCCAGCTTTGTCAATCCGTGGAGCCGCAAAGTTTCCTTCATCATTGGCAGACACAAAGTTCGCATGTGAGTGCATAAGCTGAAAAAGAGAACGTATCTGAGACAAGCTTGATATTTGTTAAAAAATATAATTGCTGAAGTTTTTTTTTTTTTACACGAAATTAATACTTTTCAGAATTCAGCAAGGATGCATTAAATTGATTAAAAGTGACAGTAAAGACATTTAAGTGTTGTTCTGTTGAACTTTCTGTTCATCAAAGAATCCTAAAAAAAAAAAAAGTATCACAGTTTCCACAAAAATATTAAGCAGCTCAACTGTTTTCAACATTGATAATAATCAGAAGTGTTTCATGAGCAGCAAATCAGCATATTAGAATGATTCTGAAGGATCATGTGACACTGAAGACTAGAGTAATGATGGTGAAATTTCAGCTTTGCATCACAGGAATAAATTATATTTTAAATCACATTCAAATAGAAAACACTTATTTTAAATTGTAATAATATTTCAAAATATTACTGTTTTTACTGTATCAAATAAATGCAGCCTTGGTGAACATAAAATACTTCTTTCCGGAAAAAACTTTTGAATGGTAGTTTAACTGTAATTTTGTCCATTCTACCAGGGGTCCAGTGAATGAAGATGTGTTTGCAGCTCCAGCTGCAGCTGAGGGCAAATCTGTAGACTCCGACATCCAGGAAATCACTGAGCAAATTCACAGACTCCTGGTGCAGGTACGGAAACTCATTCACAGTGGAAAGAACCAGATTAACTGAGTCTACAGGAAACTGGCTTTTACATCCTGCCACATGATGTCAGAGATTCGTGGATGAGACTGTGTAACAGACAGACTGTAGTTTAGTGTATGATGCCCAATTTTTTCTCAGTAACCATTTACAAAGTTGGCGAGGTTATGATGCCTAGTGTTAAAATCTGGTGTTGTGTACTCCGTCCTTTTGGATGAGAGAAGTGAAAGTCACTGATAAAAACATGTTTTTGTGTGTTGTAGCCTGTACACAACAACGGTTTGAGCGGCTATGGGAGTCTGGGCAGTAATGATCACCTGCTGAGTGTGGCATCATCTAGTGAAAGTAACGGTAATGGAACACGCCTGCGACAAGAGGAAGAGGATGCCAGGAGAGCCAAACCGGTGAGTCACATGATGAATTCTAGTTCAGTGGTTTTTTCAGTGGAGCCATTTTTGAAAGTCAAATGCTTCAAGGTCACTTTTTTATTCATGCATTGAGGCTCTGGTGGATTTATTTGTCTTTGTATGTGTCTGTTTTCTCAGAGGAGCTTTCAGGAGATCTGCAAAGGAGTTCACATGCAGAAAAACCAGGAGCAGCAGTCCAAGAAGAGCCCTACTAGTATGTACCAATATCCTCCACCATCTGTGCACCCTCATCTGTCATCAAAGTCTGTGTTTTTTGGCGTGTAGCTCAAATCTGTGTCTGAAGACCAGGGATCCATGATGGAGAGAGATTATATTAACAAATATTACAAATGTGATTTGAACTTTGATTTTAAAACACTTAACATCTGTGGCTGGCAATTCGAAAATGCACACACAAAAATGCATCAAATCTCAATGAAAAACCCTTCACATGGTTTCCTCTATTGTAAAAGAAGTACATTTTTAGTTGACTCAAAAATGAGGGGAAAACATCCAGCATTTATTCACAAATGCAGCATGTTAATAATTTTAATATAATATAATAGATTTTATATATTATTTTATATATTATTAAATAATATAGATTTTATATATTATTTATTTATATTGCTTAAATACACTAGTGTTCAAAAGTTTGGGGTCATTAATTTTTTTGAAAGAAATGAACACTTTTATACTGCAGATATGCATTAAATTGATCAGAAGTGACAGTGAAGATTTATATTTCAAATGAATGATGTTCTTTTGAACTTTCTATTCATCAAAGTATCCTGACAAAAAATTTTCAAAAAAGATTATGCTTTTTTAACATTGATAATAAATAAATAATAATTCCTTAATAATAAATAAAGGAATGTTTCTTGACACCAAATGAGCATATTAGAATGATTTCTGATTCCCCCCCCCATGTTACAATCCCGATATATTTTTCACCCTAGGTCACTAGGCAATTCCAATTTTAATATGACTAATTGTGCCTTTTTTCTCTGCAGAGTTTCTACAGAAAAGTTCAATGGTTCGACCCAAAGATTCTGCGTATCCTGTGAACGTAAGAGAGTCTCCTGTGGAGCAGCGTGCTGGCCTTCAAGAGGAGCTGGCCTTCAAAGACAAGACCGTCTACTCCTATCAGCAGATTAGTTGCCTGGACAGCGTAATCAGGTACAAAGACGCAAAGTCACGTCACAGTGAAAACTGATGGTGCATGGACAGAGACTGTCTCGACTCACTTAACCAAATTAAATGCACTTATTGATTCTGTGATGCAAAGAGAGTACGAGAAACTGAATTAAGCGTGCCATGAAGATGAATGAACTTGTTTTCATGAGTCGGCAGAGGACATTAGGTTTTGCAGGATGTGAAGTCTCATTAGCGCTCTTTCTCAACAGGATAATCGTGCTACATATTTAGCCTAAAGCCTAAAACAATGGAAAATGACACAAAATCTCAGTTTTAATGAATTTGACTAATGTTTTTAATATAGAAAAAAAAATCCCTCTTAAAGTAAGCAAATGTTTACTGTAAACATACTGAGATTTTTATTGATGATATTTTCAGTGAGGGAATTCAAAGAGATTAGAAAAAATGGATAGGATTTTGACACGTGTGTTGTACACTTAAACCACAATAATCAAATGATTGTAGGGTCATAATGGTACAAAACAATGGAATAAAGACAAAACAAAGTAGATCAGATAGGTTTTATGTTACATTCAGCCCGGTTAGCCGTTTGTAAACCTTGTTTCATTGATGGCGTCTTTCTCTCTCCATCAGGTATTTGGAAAGCTGTAACGTGCCCATTACAGTGAAGAGAAAGTGCCAATCCTCCTCAAACACAACGTCCTCAAACTCAGACGAAGACAAGCAGAGAGGTGTTGAGAGCTCCATACAAGTGCCTGAAGGTACTGAAACAATTCCACTTTCCAAGATTATTTTGCATAATTGAGCAGGCTCCCAAATTTTTTAAATCCCATTCATTTTCTCCAGAGAGAAATGTTAACAATAACACATAAAACTTTTTTAAAACAGACCTACCATAAAAAAAAGTTTCACCCCAAAAACGTTTGAAATTTAATTTTTAAGTATTAATTTATTTTATTTTTATTTAATACAAATTTTTTAATTCGCAGTATTATATTCTATAAATTCAGTGGCATATGTACGTGCTCTCACACCACACGTTCATTTTCTTACGGAGTGAAAAACATCGCAGAGCAAAGAGGACACAGACAACGCGCTGAGAGACAAGACGAGCAGGTTACTTTTGGCAATAGGAAACAAAGTCTCAGCATTCAAATCCTGTTAGTTTTATTAAGAATTTCAAATGATAAATACAGTTTTGGAGTGGCATGCCGGGTTCACTCTTTGCCTCAGTTCAAGCGAAGCAAGAGTGCATTCTAATTAGCATGAAATAAACATGAATGAACATCCGAGGGCATGTTGAAAGATGCACTACAAAAAATATATATATACATATATATATAAAATGAATATATAATGTGGTATTTGCCTATGAGGCCATCTTGATTGTCAATCCCTGTAAATACATCAGTTCTGAAACCTGTTTATTCTATATTTTCTCTGTGTTCAGAGGCAGGCCATCTAAAGAACCAACCAGGTCTCTCATCATTAGAAGTGTCTAAGAAGCCTCCAGGCTCTGGTGTAGTGAGTCCGTCTCTGACTCCACTCGCGCTGCCCAGTAAACCTGAAAGCGTGGTCTCTATTACCAGCCAGTGCAGCTACAGCAGCACCATTGTACACGTAGGAGACAAGAAAGGTAAAATGATTTATTCCGTATATATCTGTATGTCTGTTCGTCTGGCCTGTCTGTCTTTCTTTCTTTCTCTACTGCTATCTATTCTTATAAATAATGTTTCTGTTACAAAACCTAGTGAGCTGTCTTGATGTCTGCTGCCTGCGTATGAAATTGTTTTAGTTTTCTATTAGCATATTGCTAAGGTAACAATATGATTCTAAACATAAATATACTGTATATATATATATATATATATATATATAGCACAATTAGGCAAAACTGTGCATTTTAATTGCATTTGATTTAATTGTTTAATATAAATTATAAATAAATAAATTAGAATAAAATATGTATTTAATAAATATGATGATAATCATTTTTAATAAATGTAAAATGATAGTCACATAAATTGTTAAATTATTGTTTCTAATAATTTAGTTATAATAAAAATATATAATTAATAAATTTAAAATTATAATATAAATTAAAATTATAATGAATAAATTTGCAGATACTGATGAACATTTTCATTTTATGAATATTACAAATCTATATTGTTTGTTGACATCAATAAAAAATATATATATTTATTTTAATATTTGCTTAAAATAGCATTTAACAGTATTCAGTGTTAAATTATCAGCGTGTTTAAAGATTAAATTTAAGTGAGTGTTAGATGACTGAAATCATCTAAATGGTAATCTAATTTGGGAAATGAGCTTCCACAATAAAATATCCAATAACAGATGATACATATCGACAGAAATAATAAAATGCTATCTATGCAGCTCACAAGGTTTTGGATAGTTTATCTGTATTTGTGCTGTATGTGTTTTGTCTGTTCCTTGGTAAAACACCTTTTTTGTTTTAGTCATATCCGCAACAAGACACATCTCTCCAAAGCAAGAATTCTCTTCCAAACTTCAAAGTTAGTAAAATCTTCCCTTGACATAGGGACAAAAAATTGATTGCGAAGCCTTTTGATTGAGATGATGAGTAAAATAAAGGTGCAGATCACCCCGGCAGGGCTTCAGGAATTTATGCATACGTCTAGCATTTTCCCCTGATTCCCATCCCAACATGCATGAGATAAACTTGAGAAGGCCTGGATGCAGCCCGTAAACAAGTGCTGGTCGTGCCACCTGTGTTTTGGGACAACACTTTGCTCATTGTAGAGTTAAATATCTTGTGTTGTTCTTTGCAGAGATCATTGAAGACGTCCCCAGCACTGAAGGCACTGAAGGTCAGGGTCTCACTGTTCCTCCGGCCGCGGTCTCGCCACACAATCAGGAGCGAGAGGCTTACAAGAAACTGGGCCTGACCAAGCAGGTTCTGGCGGCACACACTCAGAAGGAAGAGCAGGCATTCCTCAGTCGCTTCAGAGAGCTGCGAGGTGTGCACGCTTTTAAAGCCGACTGCTCCCTCTATCTGGAGAGACAGAAAGGACAAGTTACATCTGAGGGTAAGGAGGGATTTTAGTCTAAACCTGAATTTTAAAGACTGCACAGCACAGCACTTCTATTACACGTGAGCAGCTCATGATCCAGTGTTTTCAGTGTCTCAGAGCAGCTCAGTTCACAGTAAATGTGTTCCACACAAATACATCTCTGCATATGTGCTTGTAGTTTATAATGTGTTGTTTATAGCATGCATGTGGGAATGCAATGTGCACCTACCATCATCCCAAACATGTAATGTAAAATACCTATAAACTGATCATTTAAAAATAAAAAAATTAGACAAGCCATAAATATTATTAATATTAATATTTTGTTTAATATTTTTAGATGATAAAAAACTCACCATAATAATTAATTAATATTATTATTATTATTATACATAACATTGATTGTTATTATTTCTATATAATTATATTTCGTTTTATTATTATTTTAGTCATATTATTATATAATAACATAGAATAGCCAAGCTTATTTAATTTTTTTTCCAATCACTTTTTTTTCTGATTGTAAATGTCCCAAAAAATTTTATCAAAGTACAAAAGTTGAATCAAAGTTTACATGATATGAATGAATGATGTTATGATATGATATTATGATTTTATTACAAAAATATTACTAAAGTAAAATAAAGGTGCACATAATTTCTTATTTTGTTTAATATTTGTATTTTGTAATAATAATAATAATTTTATAACATTATTATAATACTCTCTTTTTTTACAGGGAAATGTTACAAAAGTAAAAAAAATAAAGCAGCAAATATTTTTTATTTTGTTTAATATTTTTATATAATAATAATAATAATAATAATAATAAAACAACTTAACAATAATTAATGAATATTATTATTATTATATTAAACATCATTGATTGTTATTATTACTATATTAATTATTATATTTCATTTTATTATTATTTTTGTCATAATAGCCAAGCTTATTTAATTTTTTTCCAATCACATTTTTTTTCTTTGATTGTAAATGACCAAAAAAAAGTAGTCTTTACACGATATATATGAATGAATGATATAAGTTGATAACTGCTTCCTGTCTTTCTCTCCAGCTGTTCCCGCTGCTCGTTCTAAGCAGGGTGGCGGTGGTGCACCTGAGACCAGCGGAACCCGCCGGGGTCGCAACAAGAAGACCAAGTCCAAACGCATCAAGCCGAACGAGTCGTCCGACAGCACTCCTTCAGGCCGTAGGCCACCACCCAGACCTCAGCTGCAGGGCCTCAACCAGACCTCCTGGTCTCCCTCAGACACATCCCAATCCACCTTCCCCATCGCTTATCCGGCTGTGATGCCCGGGTACCCGCTGCAGATGTACCCGGGAGCCGGCGGCATGCAGCCCAGGGTAGATGCTCCACTGTCAGGCTTTGGGGAGAGTCAGTGCAGCCAGGATCCACGCATCCCGATGCAGCCTATCCAAACGCCGTTCTCAGCTCCTCTGGTCACACCCATGGTTGCTCTGGTGCTGCCCAACTATATGTTCCCACAGATCGGCGGTGCTCCACGACAGCCATTCTACCCCAAGCAGGGAAGTTTCCCCGCACAGCCTACCTTTCAACCTCAGCCTAGATTTGCTGCACAAGCAGCGTTCCCTCCACAGTCCACATTCACCATACAGACCCAGTTTGCCCCCCAGAACCCCTTTACTCCGCAGACTCCATTCCCACCACAGCCGTTTCCGTTCGTGTGTCCCGAAGAACTGCCAAAACAGCCTGAGCTGAGGGAGGAGCCTTCACGAAGCCCCACCCCTCAGTCCATGGGTGGAGGCGGGCCGCCGTCCCCGCCTTTGTTCCAGTCGCGCTGCAGCTCGCCTTTGCAGCTCAACCTGCTGCAGTTAGAGGAGACTCAACGCTCTGCTGAGAGACAGGAGTGCACAGCGCCATCTATTGTACCACAGACAAACTGCAGCAGAAGTGTGGAGAAAGCAGGAAGTGCAACTGGGCAAACCAAAACTGACAAGGTTGGTAATCTTTATCTCATTTTCTGTGGCTTACAAGTACTGTCATATTACAGTGCATTTTTTTTACCATTGTGTTCCTTTTAAATACTTTTCTTAATTTCACCTCTCATTCTTTCATTTTTGTCTGAAAGTATTCAAACAACACACACACACAGTCAGGGGTGTCCAAACTCGGTCCTGCAGAGTTTAGCTCCTACTTGCCTCAACACACCTGCCTGAAAGTTTCTAGTATGCCTAGTAAGAGCTTGATTAGCTGGTTCAGGTGTGTTTAATTAGGGTTGGAGATAAACTCTGCAGGACACCTGCCCTCCAGGATAGAGTTTGGAGACCCCTGCAACAAAGCAGAACTCAAATGCAAAACTTTGTCTTGACCAGCAGGTGGCAGTATTAAACCTTTTTTTAAATACTTTAAGCAAGTTCATTCAAATTTTAAGCTTTGCATCTTCATTTTGCCACATTAGACTTAAAGCGTGGAGAATTAAAGCATAATTATTATTGCAAAAGTAATCTCTGTATTAAAAAAAATTATGAAATATTAATTATAATAAAATAAATAATACATGTAAAAATCTTAAGCCAAACATGCAGCTTCAAAGTTTGTATTCTTCACATTAGGCTTTAAGCATGCAAAATTATTTAGGATTACCTGAAAGGATATGATGTCCTGTACATTTTGTAATTAAATAAATAATAAATATAAAAAATGAATGGATAAAATGATGGATTTTGTTACATTCAATTTTTTTTGTTGGTTTTTAGTATGAAGGGTCACCTGTCGACGGTCAGCATAGTGATGCGTTCTCATCATCTAGTGACCTGCTGGACATTCTCCCAGAGGACTCGCGCTCCGGCACCGGCTCTGCTACCTCAGGCTCCATGGGCTCTGGTTCTAATGGCTGTGGGATGTCTGCTAGCGGCGGGTCTGCCAGCAGAACTGGTGAGTTTTGGGGTTTATAGTGGTAGATCTGATACAACACTTGTGTCTTGTGTTACCTCTTTATGATCACGTTAAACATAACCGACTGTGTTATTAATACTTCATTATAAAGGGCCTTTTTACCCAAAAAATGCATTTGACTGCTCACACAACTCAAATCAGTACTACACATACTGTAAAAATATATACTGTTATATATTTTGACAACCTTATATATAAGCACATAAGTGCAATCCCGAAAGAGGAAGAACCTCATATTCTTAGCCCACAATAAACAACATGTACCAAAAAAAAAATTTCCCACTTCCTCTAAATTATTTTGTATTGTGTTTGGTTTCTTCAATACATGATTTCCATGTTAAAACTGTGATGTTCAAAAGGTCCACTTCTCTCATCACTCCTTTCTGCTCTCTTTTATTTATTTATTTTTTTTACATCTTCAGGAAGCAACAACAGCAGTAACTACTTCGGCAGTGTGGATTCTTCACAGAAATCCCATAAGGACAAGGAGCAAGTCTCTGGTTCGGGCTCTGGGGCGCTGGCGCTGGATGGGAGTGAGACGCTGATCAAGTATGCACTGCAGGACCCGCTGTGGCTGCTCATGGCTAACGTGGACAAAGATGTTATGATGCCATACCAGTTACCATCTCGGTGAGTGGGCAGAGAGAGGAGAAATAGCCCACCCACCCCACTACTAGTAATGCCCGCTTACCAGTAACCAACCCCCCCCCTTCCTGCCATTCATCATTAGAGCTCTAGTCATGTCAGTTGTAATCCACAATCTATACTGTGCTTGACCAGGTGAAACAAACTGTCATATTAACAGAACGATAGAATCTAAAAGAGGAACAGGAAGTCTTTTATCTTCCTGTCAGTTTGACCCACACTCAGTTTTCACAATGCTTGAAATACTTGTTAAAATATTTCTTCTTGAAAATGTGTGAATAGTTCTCATTTAGAGTCATGTACAGTTTTTATTATGAAAACTGAAAACCATTATTGTAGCTTGTCAAACACTAAAACATGAAACACATGAGAACTTAGGACTCAAAGTTTACTAGAAAATGAAGAAATCACTGTTTCACAGTCAAAAAAATCAGCCAAAGGTTGTTTTTAGCAGTTTTTCCCCCCATTGATTACATTTACTGAACTGAAGTACTGAAAAGAATGTTAGGTACTATTTATTCTTGTAGTTATTTGCACCTTAGTGTCACTTTTTTTTTTTTCATTTTGTGTGTGTGCAGCTAATTTTGAACATATGTGAAGCAAATTGACCCTTAACACTTTAGAAATAACAATAAAATAGATGGGAATAATTATATATATATATATATATATATATATATATATATAATACATTTTTTGTTTAGTCTCAAGCTACAGTAAAGGTTTACATTAATCTTTAGTGGTTTTAAACTCTTATTGTTTTATTGGACGCTTGCTTGACGTTAAATTACAAATATATTTTTCCCTCTTGCAGTGACATCCAGAAGGTTCTGAGGGAGGACAGGGAGAAGTTGCGGCAGATGCAGAAAAGTCAGCCACGCTTTACAGAAGAGCAGAAGAGAGAGCTGGCGGAGGTGCATCCCTGGATGAGAAGAGGTGGGCTGCCCAAAGCCATCGACGTCAAGGTCTGTATACACTGATATTTATCTGATATTTACTCAAGTCCGTTTTAAATTGAGCGAATGAGGCGTTTAAATAATGCTAAGCTGAATTTTCAGCATCATTACTCCAGTCTTCAGTGGCACATGATCCTTCAGAAATCATTCTAATATGCTGATTTGCTGCTTGAGAAATATTTCTTTAGAGAAACATTATTAGTAGTGTTGAAAACGGGTTAATATTTAATAAAACTGTAGTATTTTTGTTAGATTTTTTATCAATTTAATGCATCCGTGCTGAATAAATGTCTTAATTTCATGAAAAAAAATCTTACTGACCCCAAACTTTTGAACAGTACTGTAATAACCGAGTGTGTGTGTGTTTGGATTTTATTTTATGTATATAACATTATTATTATTTGTTTGTTAATGTTAATGTTAATGTTAGAATTACCATTAAATACACAATGTCTCATTTTTTAAATTAGAAATTTATTTACAAATATTAAGGTGGTAAAATGTAATCTGAAATAGTTTTTTTCTTTCTTAAAAATACAACTAATTGTTAGATCTTGTCTTGTAACTTTAATCAAAAAGTAATAACTTTTACCACATTTCACTATCTAGTCAATTCCAGATGGATGAAATCAAGCCCTACATTTTCTTAATTGTGACCCTGGACCACAAAACCAGTCATAAGGGTCAAGTTCTTGAAATTGAGATTTATACATCATCTGAAAGCTGAATAAATAAGCTCTCAATTGATGTATGGTTTGTTAGGTTAGGACAATATTTGGCCGAGATACAGATTGAAAATCTGGAATTTGAGGGTGCAAAAAAAATCAAAATATTGCGAAAATTGCCTTTAAAGTTGTCCAAATGAAGTTCTTAGCATTGCATATTACTAATCAAAAATTAAGTTTTGATATATTTACGGTAGGAAATTTACAAAATATCTTCATGGAGCATGATCTTTACTTAATATCCCAATGATTTTTGGCATAAAAGAAAAATCGATCATTTTGACACACAGTGTTTTTTTGGCTATTGCTACAAATATACCCCAGCGGTTTTGTGGTCCAGGGTCACAATTGTAGAATACAGATTACATCACATTAAAGAAGTAAAATGGGTTGCAAACTCTATGCAGACTAATATCAGTGTTTATCTGCAGGCATGTGTCGGCTGTGAAGAGGTCAGTGAAACCCTGACAGAGGAGGATCCACCAGATCTGCACATGGGAGAAACAGAAAGCAGTGATGTCACGGTGCCTCCGGCCAATAGCAGTGAAGACTCTACACACTCAGAAACACATGCCTGTCCTGGTCCTGTCACCTGAACTGAACCCCTCTTTCCACCTGTAAGAATACAAACCTCGTCTGATATCAAAGCGGACATTTTAGCATAGAAAAAATGCCTCTGCCGCTGCCACAGACCTTCATGAAGACTCGTTCTGTTGCTTGTTTGTGTGAATGTGTACAGAAGTGTAAATACATGAATGGGTGAGAGAATAAATCAGAGTGAATGAATTATTTCCAGACTGTCTAAACTGTCTTTTAAGCCAGACTGTGCTGTTCAATGACCATTACTGTTAGATTGTAATATTAAGGAATAATATTTCCTTTTCAGTGTTTCCCCGGCAGTTTTTTTTTCCTTAATGTGCCTATACACGGACTAACTTATTTCTTTTTTACAACTTTTTTTTTTTTTTTTAAAGGATAAAACCATTTTATATGCTTTTTTTTTCTTCTAAATAGATGTATAAGCTCTTGTAACAGTTCTTCTGGTGTTTGATAGTTGTGTTGTTGGATATGTTTCTGATATCCTTTCAAATTCACAATTTAACACTGAGGATTTGTAGTTTATGAGCTGAATTATTATTTATTATGGATGCACCGAATGTTCGGCAACCAAAATCATTTGGCCGAAAATAGCAAAAGACGTGACGCGATCAAATGGCAAGCAGCGTAGAGTGAGATTCGCGCACTCTTTATAATGCAGCAAACATGACGGCAGTGTGGAAGCATTTAAAACTGTCTGAGAAAGAGGCAAAAATCATTACAAGCACCGACAGCGAGAGACTGTTTAGTACTGCAGCGCATGTCTTCGATAAGAAGAGAAAGTGGTGCTTGTTGCTGGTTACTGTACACTCTAAAAAATGCTGGGTTAAATACAACCCAGTGCTGGGTAAAATATGGACAAACCCAGCAATTGGGCTGTTTTGACCCAGCGGTTTAGTTACTACCCAGAAGGCTGGGTTAAACATTAAACATAGGTTTGCCCCTATTTTACCCAGCACTGGGTTGTATTTAACCCAGCATTTTTTAGAGTGTATGATGACTGAAATCGCGAAATGGCCTTAAACAATTAGTAAATATACTGCGGAACGCTATGTTTTCTAATACACGCACGAATTGCATGTATTCTGACAGCGCTGCACGAACTCACGGCAGATCTGCTTGGTTCAAAATCCAACACGCGAGGAAAATCTGCGCTGATTATACACTGTAAAAAATGCTGGGTTAAATACAATCCAGAGCTGGGTAAAATCGGGACAAACCCAGCAATTGGGTTGTTTTGACCCAGCGGTTGGGTTACTATCCAGAAGGTTGGGTTAAACATTTAACCCAACCGCTGTGTCAAAACAGCCCAATTGCTGGGTTTGTCCCGATTTTACCCAGCTCTGGATTGTATTTAACCCAGCATTTTTTAGAGTGTTATGTTTGGGATCTGTAATATTTTCTAATGTTTTAAAAGAAGTGTCTTCTCAGCAAGGCTGCTTTTATTTGTACAGTAAAAAATACATGCCTGGTTCAAGAAGGGTTGTCTGATGGCCCAAAAATATTATTTTACTAACTTTTTTAACTTTGTTAAATTGTGCTTTGTTGGTATAATGTCTGCTAGAATGTAAAAAAAAATGTTCAGTGTTAAATATTTGTAAATTGTCCCAGTGTTTCATTTTGTTTGGTTTCGGCTTCAGCCAAGAATTTTCATTTCGGTGCATCCCTATTATTTATTAAACTAGGACGGTTGGAAAGTGCTCTACATCCCTGACACAAACCACGATAACTTGCATCATTTTGCTTTAGCACTTGCAGCTTATTTGATCAGATAGTGAATGTGTTGAGAGCTTGACAATGCATTAGTTACATTAGTAGCATTAGTTTAATTTATGTGAAAAGTATTTCAAGCTGAAGAGCTTAGGTGCTGCTGTCTGATGGTCTGTTGTGATGTAGAACCTCAGTGTTAAATTTCTCCTCTCAGACTGAATCTACTCAGACAGAGGTCTGATCTCACCCATGTCCCTACCTAAACCTGTGTAAACCTGCTGTACGACCACAATTATCATAAATCCCCTGCACAAAAGCACCTGAATACGGACATATGGGCAGATTTCAATACCAGGTTCAAAGGTCTCTATTTTGAAAAGAACTAAAACACTGTTGTGGAGGTCAACTTGGCATTAAGGTTTTAATGTTAAGGAAACAATGTTTAGGCCACGTTGTGAATAAATGTGCTCGCATTCGCTCACTTTCAAACTTGTGAATATATGGTGTTCCTTCATGCTGACGTGTATTTGAATTCAAGTCTATTTTTTAGAAATGACTCTTGTTTATGTATTTTTTCTTGTTATATTTAAAACAGTTTGTGAGGTTGGATAAATTGAACCACTTTTTGGTCAATTATTCAGATCGGCATTTAAATGTCTATGCATAAGTCATACATTAAGTGTACCACTGCATTTCCCCACACATTTACATGTATTATGATCATGATTTATATCATTACGTTTCAAAGAGCGGAATTAAATAGCACTGATCATGTCAATTTTTACATGTGCAAATATTCACAAGAAATTAAGACAATCTTGTATTTTATTTAAAGTTGACTGTCAGACCCATCTGCATATTTTGTTGAAATGTACTACTTTAAATGTCACTAGCAACATGTTTAATCCGAAAGTTCTCTGATGAATCATCTTCATTTTTAAATCGAAATATTGAAATGAAAAATCTTATATGTTTGTTATATCCTCCTGGGACCCCGAGACGTTTGTCCTCTGTAGAGGACATTATATTTTAGTGTATCTCTCTGAGACCATACATGCCACAGTTTTAAGTCTGGATTTCTTGTACAGAGCACGTTCAGGGCTGTTTAGAGATATCAAATGTTTGGTCATAAACGCAAAATATGACTGATATTGACAGAATGATCAAATTTAGCACTCTTAGGGAATTATGATCATGTTTTGTAATTATCATTTAAATCTGGCTAATTTTCAAATTGGTTGGCGTAAATAAACCTCAGAAAAATGTAATGGGGTTTCAAATCGGAATATGACTTTTTGTTGCAAAACGGCATAATTTTCAGACATGTCTTCTGTAGAGGACACCAGGACAAATGGCATGTTAATCAGCCATTTTGAGGGGACACAACAAGTCAATAGGGAAATATGAGATATTCTTATGAAAATGTTGCCAAGTAGGCTATAGTTATTCCCATTATTACACTTCTTTTTTCATTATGGTTTGCCCCAAGAACACATTAATATGCAAATTAGATGCAATGTATAGATACATTTTAGAGAATGGGAATACCAATTTATTACATTTTACACACATATTCCATAAAGTACAGTAGTATATCAAGTTGAGAATCATCTTTGTACAAAGTTTGGCTGAAAATAGCCTGAAACCTTAAAACTGATGGTGAATGAAAAAATAAAACATTGCAATGTTTTTGCCTATTCGTGCATTTTCATGTCTATTTATTTATTATTATTTTTGTATAATATTCCTGGCGTCCTTTAGGACAGTGAATCTCAACCTTTTGGCGTACCGGACCCCAGTCCAATTCAGAACCATCCTCAAGGACCCCCAGAACAAAATTGACTCATCTATGTATCCTTGGTGTCTTTGTGAGGACCAAATGCAGTCAACTATAATTCAAGTTAGTTGACTTGTCCAGTATTTGGCCATATCATCATCAGCTATATTGGATTTTTCTTTCATGGGAACAAGTCATGTCAAAATATACAACATTTATACAAAAATTCATACTTTATACGGACCCCCTGGCCTTACGTCAAGGACCACTAGGGGTCCACGGACCCCTGGTTGAGAAACACTGCTCTAGGACATAGAATAAAATATTAATAAAATATATTTTTTCATTAGTACGTTATACTTTTGTCTCTTAAATAGCCAAAGATGCTAGTATGGCAATAAAAACAAACAAACTAAATAAATAGTTGACTATGAAAAGAAAAAAAACGAACCTGAGGACAAATATAACCAATACAAATCAAAAAGAACAAAAGATTTACTTTTTTTTGTAGCCTATACAATTCCTTTGCGTTTTAGTGTAGCCTACAACACAGTCCTTCCCAAATGGACCGTTGGTTGGAACAGAGGGGCCCTTTCTGCGCCATATGTTCAAAGTCAGACGACAGTTACAGCCGTTTTTATTTTTATTGTCATTATTATTATACAGCGCACATCCGACGCACAGCTTCCTTCATGTGGTCAGACTCCACTCGCCGCGCGCCCAGGGGTTTGTGTCTCCACACATGAAAGCCGCGCTAGTTCCTCTCTTTCACACCTGCGCCCATTTAAGTGCAAGGTGTGAATGGCTCTTTCAGGCCTCCTACCAAGACAACAAACTTCAATCACCGAAAAGCCGCTCCTGATCCGATGAAAGCAGTGCTAATAGTCTGTAACCTGTCATCAGTCTGCGAGCCTAAGTGTGGATTTAAAAGAGTTAATACGTGCTCTGGTTGTGGAAAACTGATGATTTATATAAACTAAGACACTGAACGTGTCTTAAAACTAGCGGTTATCCAAACTCAGTCTGGATTCTTTAATTAGACGTGATTCAGTGTTTTCTGTCAGCCGCAGTCATTTGCGGTTTGGTCGCGCTAGCCTAACCTTCAACTAGCCCATTTAAAATTAAACCTCCAAATGGTTTTGTGGTAGGAAGATATGTTTGCAATTTTAAAACTAATGTGCTCCTTTTGGTCGACGTCTAATTCAAAAAGAGAAACCGCGCGAAAACCTACAAACTTGGTCTAACTGTTGTAGCCTGAGTCTTTTGTTAGTGCGCTAATTATATGGACTTTTCTCATGTATTTTTTTCTATGATCAGCTGAAAAGTCGTTACAATATTAATCGGTCAAACGTTAAGGAAACGTCCGTGAGCGACGTTAACGGATTTACAGGCCTATAAACAGTGTTGGGGGTAACGCATTACAAGTTACGTAATCAGATTACTTTTTTCAAGTAACTAGTAAAGTAACACATTACTTTTTCATTTACAAGAGAGCATCTGAGTTACTTTTTCAAGTAAGTAACGCAAGTTACTGTTTTTCCAATTTATTTACTGACAGCTCTCCTGTCCCCATGTTGAGAAATCAGATGTTATTGTAGTTCTAAATAAATATGAATATGCATGAATTCATCTCACTCACACACACAAAAAACACAGATTCAGTATTCCTCAAAATGAATAAAAATAATGCAACTCAGAATATGACGCAAACCTGCAATAATTAAATGTTAAACAACACAAATATGCTTTATGTATTTAATCCCATTCTATTAACCAATGTCTTTGCTTCTGACCTTCGATGATCCAGTTCAACTGTACTAATAAGCACAAATGACTCTAGACAAACATTTGTGTGTCTTTTTTTATTGCTCAAGTGTGTTGAAATTTCTTCTTCTGCATTCTACGGACGTAACTGTACTTTCCCTTCAGCCTGAGGCGCATTCATTTCACTTTTGGTGTGAAAAGGCTTTTATATTTGCCAAAAATATAGCTTTTTATTTTAAAAACAAACAAGCAAGCCCTGTCCAGATTTTAAAAGTAACGCAAAAGTAACGTAACGCATTACTTTTTTTAATAAAAAGTAACTAAGTACCGTAATTAGTTCCTTTTTAGTGGAGTAACGCAATATTGTAACGCATTACTTTTAAAAGTAACTTTCCCCAACACTGCCTATAACGTGGTTGCAGGTTCTATGATTTGCCCCTTACAAAAAAATAGGCCTACCATTACAAGCGTGTCCGCTAATTATTAAATAAATATAATCTACAAACTATATATAAATATAATCTATAAATCTATTTAGATGACAGACTTGACCAGTAACACGTATCTGCAGCACATGTTAAAGTGTTATAATCGTCAATGAGGTGTTACTTTTTACGTCTGAAGGGTCAAAACACCCAAAGCGGACATTCACACTTACTGTGTGTGAAGGTGTGATAAAGCACGTTACATACTCTGTTTATTAGCTACATCAAAGCAATAGCATCTGCCTAAAAACTGCATAACATCTGCTCTTCGTCAATTCCTGCGAAAAGCCTCAAATTCGCGTTACCTTAACTTAGATTTAAAGAGGACACCACATGAAACTCTTCACAGTGAGGAAATCTAAATGTTTTATTGAAATCACAATCACATATAAACCACTGAATGTCATTACATCTAACATTTACATTTATTTCAAAATGACTTCTTCATAATGACAACGTACATCTTTTTTGATAAGTCAAGAGATTTATAAGCTATCACGACATTGAAATATTTACATCCTACAATAATTAAGAGATGGGAAAACACTCCCTAGAAATATTATTTATCCTTACAGTGTTGCTTAACTTGGCTTATACAAAATTAAATAAAAATACGAACTTTTTTTGTGTAAAACTGGACTGAAATGCACATTGTTGCACCAAGAAGAGCTTCTGAGGGGTAACGTATCCACAGGTCGACGACAAAAAACGTTGCAGCTGCCCTATTCCTATGTAGAACTGTCCGTGGTCTTATCATAAAGGTGCTCCTGGACTATTGCATGTTTTAATAGCTCTAAACTAAAAAGATACTGTTCATGAATCAACTGGGATCTCCAGAAGCATCTGTCTACCAAGGTCTCCACATGGACTTGGAGAGATGCACGGTTGGCACGCTTGGCGCTTGCTCCCTGGCGTCCACCGAGACTCGGCTGTGCTCCGTGTCCGTGTCATCCAGGTCAGAGCAAAGGTCGTCGCTGGAGGTGGTGGAGGGGGCCGGGGACAAGGCTGAGGAGCCGCTGGTGACCACGCTCCTGTCTCCGGGCGACAACGCAGCGTATGTCGCCTCGCCAGGCCAAGTGCCACAGTTACTAGAGTCCGGCACGAGATCTGACAGGGTGTCCTGAAAGCGATCCTCGTCGTTCAGAGGCATGCACTCCAGGAGGTGGTTCAGCAGGTCGGCGGCGATGCTCGCGTCGATTCCCGGACAGCCGGACACGAAGGTGTGCACCTCATGCATGCACTGGATGTATCCCGCGGCGAAGCGCTCGTTAGCTTCGCGGTTCACGCTGTCAGCTTCTGCGGAGGAGAAAAGCGGTGTGACATCACGACCCAAATACATAGGCTACGACTTGCAAGCAAGCCTGTATGTAGCTAATAATGTTAATTTGATCGTGTGAATATGTAATACCTCATGTTCTTGTGACATTGAATTAATAAAGCGTTAAAAAAAAGCAAGCCTGTATGAAACTTGATAACAGCTCCTTACCCTTCTCTTTGTTTTGCAGGATACTTTCCACGCGCTTCACGGTCATTTCCAACACCTCTGCATTCTCCATTTTTACCTGCGCCTAAAATAAACCAATGAGTAAATAACGACGTTAAGGCTCTCTTTGCGCTGTATGTTGGTGTGGGATACAGATGCATGAAGTGATGAATAAACTTACATCCGGGTCGGCTAGCAGTAGCCTCAGCTCCTGTAAACTTTCATTGATGCGGGCGCGTCTCTTTTTCTCCACCAGCGGCTTCCTCGTCTGAAGAGGGAGAGAGAAATGCGTTTAACTTGTGGAAAACGTCGATATATTTGTTTTTGCGATTAAAAAGGCGCGTTGCGTATACCTTTCTGTCTTTTATTCCGTAAAGATCCTCCTCTTGTCTGTTACTGCGGGACGCAGGGGCCATATTGCTGCAGTAAAGAGACCGCTGAGAGGACGCCTGAATGGAGGGCAGATGGTTGGCGGGTTCAATTCGAGACAAAAGTCTGTGCTAACAAGCACTACATATACTGTGCAAAGTGGGCGACTGAAGGGGGACATTTATGAGGTCTGATTTACATGTGAATGAACTGACTGGTAACCAATCAACAGCCTTGCCTTTGTGCACTGTAAACCAACCCGCCCTGTGAACCTGTAGATGGACCAGAGGACGGTTTAGTGAATAAAATTAAGTAGCCTACAATTACACTATAGGCTACATAGGTAGATAGATAGATAGAACAGACAATGTCATACTACATAAGTCAATAAGTTAGATAGATAGATAGATAGATAGATAGATAGATAGATGATAGATAGAAAGATAGATGATAGATAGATAGATAGATAGATAGATAGATAGATAGATAGATAGAAAACAATATCCTGACATTAAACTGAGAACAAAGTGATAAAACTTCAATTGCATAGTTTTTCAGCTCAATTTTCTTCAAATTAATGTCAAAGTGTCATGAAGAAATGCCAATGATCTCACTCAATTTATTCATATATTTTTAATTTAAAAATCCAAAAGATGTAAGTTTTCGAGTTTAGAGGGTTGAGACCATAGACTGTATAAAACAGGTTGAAACTTGATGTTATCCTGACTGTAGTCAGAACTAAACTCTTCTCAGAGACGTGGAATGGGAAGTGACTGTGAAGACAATGAGGAAACTTCATCCATATAGATGGTATTTATAATCAACACAAGCAAATTAAAGCAATTTTTCAAGTATTTCTCTCAAGAAACTTAATCGGTCACCTATATTGAGACTGACAGATGTTTGTGAGCAATATAAACCGACTTACAACTGCTTGCCTGGACCCTCGATAAGAGGGGGGTGGAAATAAAAAAATAAATAGCAAAGACATAATCTGAATGGCTAGCAACCAGAGACTGGTAGTTTTTATGCATTACATAATAATATAATAATTTCCCCATCATCAGTGCTTTGTTATGAGGCCATCTGTGAAAGAACATCTGAATGTAATGCAAGACATATGAAAAGGCACGCATAGTGTAGCCTACTGCTGAAATGTAACATCCATGTACGACTTCTGAAAACTAAACTCTAAGTCAAAAGTCATTTTTACACTCATAATATTTGTTAATTCTCCATATTTACGTCAGATAACGAATCGCATTGTTTAGTGAATAAAAGAAAGCAAATGAGTTACATTTATTTTATTACAGTTATTGAATATAGGCTATTTAGCCTAGCTAATAGCCTATGATATATTATATTGGTTGCCATATATACACTTTTGTCTAATTCATTCGTTAAGTAAAAAAAAAAAAGAGTAAAGTCTCAGCAGAATTGAAGGTCACTAAACGTTTAAATCTACAGTGCTATGATAAAACATGAAATTCAAAATTATTTTCTGTTTCAATAACCCAAAAAAAACTGATTATGCTTCATTTGCGTTGTTTGTGGATTATAATTCATAGATTATAACCTGCATCAGAGCCATAAAAAGCATTAATCAGTGTCAGGTTATTTATTGACTTCCGGCAGTCTGATGCAAATCAGAACGCGTAGTAGAGCACCGTAAACGGCTAAAATAGAACCGGAATGCACGTCCATTTGTGGGAGAGAAAAAAATCCACAATAAAAGTCCAAGAAGGGTCCAGGCGGAGATGAATGGCTGATTTAGAAAAATCCCGTGGGATATATTTTTTTATTATTCCAACTTAGTACAATTGAAAAATGATTTTAAATCAGTGCAAGTTATTAAATTGTATATTTTCTGTTAATGTGCGATCACATCCATGGCGAGATCATCTTTTGATATATCATTCAAGGTTATTAATTTGACAAATGATCTTGGCACATTAAGATTTCTCACTGTCAGTGTTATGCAAAATATCATTAGACTAGATTTATAGCTTAACTATGCACCAATAATGAAATGTACATCAATGCGTAGTAATGCAAAACATAATCATTTGAATCTTTAAATTGCATCACTGATACCGTGTTAAAGAGTTACATTTATTATGCAGGATGGTTTTTCTTGAACATGTTAAGCAAAATAGGAATTGTGTAGGATATACTAAAATTCTGTATATTAAAAATTGCAAAATTTGATCTCAGGAAAAATCTTACGGGAATGGATGTATAGATGGATGGATTATTCTTGTGCTGATTTAAAAGTGCTTTCCCCCGAATAATTATTATTTATGGTTGCATTTAGAGTAAGAATAAAGCGTTGTCATTTTGTCCTTTGGAACATAATTCGAATCTGAACGGGTTAATAGACGAGACCTTTTTTATTGTCAAAATTGTAAGTGATGCTAATTTTAGAAAGCAGACGCCGATTGGTGGACTCTTACTTTGCAGTGTACCGGAAGCGAGGGAATCCTCTTTAAGTTCGCCCGCCCTCTGTCGAGTGCTTCACTCACAGCTCAGAAGCGTCCTTAGTGGTACAATCACTACTGGACGTCCTAACCGCAGAAAACTAGGAAGAAGCGTCAAAATGGTGAAGATATCTTTTCAGCAAGTAACTGCACAGAAGCCGGAAAAGGAGAACGATGGAGACAAAGAGGAAATTCACATGCCGTACTCTCAGGTGACTTATAGCTTTTAAATACCCGTTATTGTCTATTGTTTTGTTGGCTGCTGTGAAACCGTCCTTTGTTTTGTCTCGGTCCTCCAGGCAAAAAGAAATCAAAAATGTAAAAAAGCAAATATATATATTTTTATTTGAATTCATATTTATGTTTAACGTCTGCTTGAGAAAAAACAACATTTTAATAATTGGACTTATTTAATAAGTGCTATTATGTCTCTAAACTAATTAGGCGATTAATAGACAAAAGTGAAATGTATATCTGAATATAATATTATTTTAATATATAATATTACTTCAAACATGCACAAGCAAGCATTCCAAAGTGAATAATATTTAATGGAATAACAACAATAATAATCATTATTGTTATTCTATTAAGTATTATTCACTTTGGAATGCTTGCTTGTGCATGTTTGAAGTAAAACAAATAATGTATAAACGGATTGCGCATTATAGATGTGAAGCAGTGTTGAGATTCACAGGAAAACATCCGCTCATCTGTCTGAGTGTTGGAATTGACAGAAAAAATTATGCTGTGACAGCAGATCTCTTCATTTTCTTATTTCTGTGAATGCATCAGTTTGTCTTTATTTGCTTGTTACAGAATGATGAATATCAGATGGGGGGGTAGTGCCTTCACAAAATGGATGCCTGATGGATCTTTTGGTTTTTTTTTGTTTTAGTGTTGTAATCCGCTCTGAGGAATATGATGCAGACAGCAGATTGAATAATTTTCTCATTTCTGAGAATGCATCGGTTTATAGCCGTTGGAAGCTGTTGAAGTGCATCAGAGCTTTAGGATTTTAAGTAAAAAAAAGCTTAATAAAGTCCATTTATTAGAATTCAACTGGGAGTATCTGAAATCTACAAGCGTTAGAATCAGTGTTGGGGAAAGTTACTTTTAAAAGTAATGTGTTACTCCATAAAATAGTAACTAATTACATTACTTGGTTACGTTTTATGGAAAGTAATGCGTTACGTTACTTTTTAAATCTGGACAGGGGTTGCTTGTTTGTTTTTAAAATAAAAAAGTTATATTTTTGGCAAATATAAAAGCCTTTCACACCAAAAGTGAAATGATTAAGCCTCAGGCTGAAGGGAAAGTAAATTTACATCCGTACAGTAGAATGCAGAAGAAGAAATTTCAACACACTTGAGCAATAAAAAAGACACACAAATGTTTGTCTAGAGTAATTGTGCTTATTAGTACAGTTGAACTGCATCATCGAAGGCCAGAAGCAAAGACATCGGTTAATAGAACGGGATTAAATACATAAAGCATATTTGTGTTGTTTAACATTTAATTATTGCAGGTTTGCGTCATATTCGGAGTTGCATTATTTTTATTAATTTTGAGGAATACTGAATCTGTGTTTTTTGTGAGTGAGATGAATTAATGCATATTTTTTTAGAACTATAACATCTTCTGATTTCTGTCACCAGAGCTGGAAAAAAAAGTAACTTGCGTTACTTCTTTGAAAAAGTAACTCGATATTCTCTTGTAAATTAAAAAGTAATGCGTTACTTTACTAGTTACTTGAAAAAAGTAATCTGATTACGTAACTCGCGTTACTTGTAATGCGTTACCCCCAACACTGGTTATAATGTAGGACATTTGTGGGCGACTCAGAACGTTCCCTTCTCTAGTGCGTCACATTTTTAATTCAACTTCACGTGCCTGCATTCATCTTCCCTACTAGAGTGAAAATGATGTGGATTCATCTAATCTGATACTAGTGCTGTTATTTTCAGCCTGATTCCCACACACTGTCTCCTACCCGCTGCTACTGTGTGTCCTCTCTACGTAGAAAGGAACTCCTGTACAAATAAGGAGAGTGGAAGTACAGTACATGTCTAAAAATATCACTCTGCCAGGCGGAGATAGTAGCTCTGTCACTCAGCAAGTCTGTTTGATTCACGATGATCCAGAGCCTGCGTGGGCCGATCCGAGCTGGTGTCCTCGGCACCAGCGTCTCTGAGAGACTGGAGGCGGATGGATTGCTCACGCCACCTGACGTCTTGAGACGCTGCCGTGACTCATTTCTTGGCGCAGTTGGGTGCTGAAAGTAATGCACTGCAAAAAATGAGTTTCTTGCCTAGTATTTTTGTCTTGTTTCTCATTATACATATCTCCAACAAATTCAAATGAAGATATATTAACTTGAAAAGGAAAATGGCTTAGATAGTAAGTCTTGTTTTCTGAAATGAAGTTAATTTATGCTTCAAAGAAATAAAATATGTACGAATTTTCTTAGTGTTTTTGTTACACATAACTAAAAATGATTAAATCACTGTGCTTTTTCTTAAGAAAGAAAATGACTTGATTTCTGGGAAATGTGTCCAAAATCATGCTTAAAACAAGAACAAATATTTGTTAATGGGTTATGAAAAATCACATTCTTTTCTCTTGATTTATGAATGTTTAGATATTTATTTTTTATTTTTTTGCAATGATTTGTGCCAGCTTGCTGATACAGATTTCCGAATGAAAAAATTGATATGTAGATCATCATCACTAAGTGTTATCAATGCCCATCATTTTGAAATTAAAAGGATAGTCCACCCAAAAATGAAAAATAATGTCAGTCCAAACATGTATGCAAGTTTTTTTTTTTTTTTTTTCTTCTGTGGAGCACAAAAGGAGATATTTTGAAGAATGTTGTGAACCAAGCAGTTTCGGGTCCCACTGATGTCCAAAATATTTTTTATTTTTTTTGTCAATACAATGTAAATCAATGGGACCTGAAATGATTTGGTTACCAACTTTATTTAAAATATAGTTTTTTGTATGTGTGTTCCACAGGGGGGGAAAAAGCCATACAGGTTTGGAACAACAAATGAAGGAGAGAAAATGTTGACACAATTGTGACCTTGGACCACAAAACCAGTCACTGTGGTATATTTGTAGCAATAGCCAAAAATACATTGTATAGGTCAAAATGATAGATTTTTCTTTTATGCCAAAAATCATTGTGATATTAAGTAAAGATCATGTTCCATGAAGATATTTTGTACATTTCCTACCGTAAATATATTAAAACTTATTTTTTAATTAGTAATATGCGTTGCTAAGAACTTCATTTGGACAACTTTAAAGGAGATTTTCTCAATATTTAGATTTTTTTGCACCCTCATATTCCAGATTTTCAAATAGCTGTATCTCGACCAAATATTGTTATTGTGGAAAGCTTATTTATTCAGCGTTCAGATGATGTATAAATCTCAATTTTGAAAAATTGACCCCATGACTGGTTTTGTGGTCCAGGGTCACAATTTTCATTTTTGCTTAGACTCTCCCTTTAAATATTCAGTAAACATGCAGCATTTGTCAAATGAGAATCAGTCCAGCCAGTGAAAACTATCCCAAGTGCTGTGAATTCACAAAACTAATTGAAGTTGTTTTGTTTCCCAGCAGGATGAGTTGGTGCTCCCGGTTAGATCTAAGAAGTCTTCCTTTAGTGGCCTTTGGTGCGTCGTGCCTGGCTTGGTGATCTTCCTGTCAGGCTTGATCCTGGCGTCTGTATGCCTGTACCGCTACTACTTCAGCCCCCAGGTGAGACGCTAGACGTCATTGGATCTGTTAATCATCTTTTATTCACAAGCAAGCTTATTAAAGTTCATTGCCATAGCGATCACCATAGCAACACCTTGCTGGATCTTTTACTCACTAAACAAGTTCAAGTGCCCTCTTTTGAAGCCCTCTGCTTTCTTTCTCCAGATCCCAGAGGACAGTTTGTTCCACTGTCGGGTGATGTATGAGGACCCCCTGTTCGCCCCATTACTCGGAAGGCAGGAGCTAGAGGAGAACGTCGGTATCTACCTGGATGACAACTATGAGCAGATCAGCGTGCCTGTGCCCGACTTTGGAAGCAGTGACCCAGCTGACATCATTCACGACTTTCACAGGGTGAGGATCTTTCCTAGAAGCACTTGAAGTGAAGTTCTGAACATTTAGCTCTGGTACAGTTTCTTCTAGTTCTCTGGCAGCACAAAAGCTGGTGTTAGTCATCACGGCTCCCCCAGATGGACTGTGAACCATTTCTAAGGAAACCTTTTGTCTGCTGAAATCATTGTTTAATATTCAGCGCAATGTGCCAGGCACAGGAGTACATGCAAATGTTTCTGTGAAAGCCACATTTCCAAGTTCTCCAGACGCTGTAAATCCATGAGAATGTCAGTCTGGTAAAAAGCAGAACATTGTGTTCTTCCAGCTCCATTTATTTGAGCAAAAGTGCATTAGAAACAGTAATATTGTGAAATATTATTACAATTTAATTACGTTAAGACTTGTTTTCTATGTGACCATATTTTAAAATGTAATTTATTCCTGTGATGCAAAGCTGAATTTTCAGCATCATTACTCCAGTCTTCAGTGTCACATGATCCTTCAGAAATCATTCTAATTTGCTGCTCAAGAAATATTTCTTATTATTATCCATGTTAAAACCGTTGTTTCTTAATGTTTCTATAGAAACCCTGATATATGTTTTCATAGGTGCATAGACAATTCAAAAGAACAACATTTATTTGAAATAGAAATCTTTTGTAACAATATAAATCTTGCTACTGTCACTTTTTTGATCCGTTTAATGCGTCCTTGCTGAGAAAAAGTATTAAACTTTTCAACAGTGGTGAATGTATTGGAACTTCAACATATCTCTCAAATCATTTTTTTTATTTGATTCTGGAGTCGTTATTAACGGAGGTGTTGTCGTTTCTCGTTAACACAGGGACTCACAGCTTACTACGACATTGCGTTGGATAAGTGTTACGTTATTGAGCTCAACACGACAATCGTCATGCCGCCCAGGAGCCTGTGGGAGCTGCTTGTCAATGTCAAGGTAACCGATTGCATAAAGTGTTATGTAACACTCGAACAAAAGGTCTCAGTTTGTGAGTCACAAGTTTGATGTGAAGCCTTTATTTCTGAAATATTACAAGTATTTCATGAATGATTTCTGAAGGTAAAACTGTACCTTCAGAAATCAGTTGTTTAAAAAAAAAAAAAAAAAAACTTAAATTTTAACCCGCAAGGACAAAGTTACCATGATCATGGAAAACCTGGAAATATCAGAGAACGTTTAGGATAATGATAAAGTCATGGAAACTAACTTATAAAGATTTTAGTATATGATAATTATTTATTTTTAGTTTGCAATTTAAATTATTTAGTATATAAAAATGTAGTATCTTAAATTTAGTGTAGAATAAAAAAAAAATGTATATATATATATTTTTTTTTAACTTCCTCCAGTTCCGAAACATTTTATTCTAGAAAAGTTATTTACAAAGTTATTATTAATTTTAATTAATTCAATACAAAAATCAAAGGAAAAAAGTCCATTCATGCAAACCCTAAAAGGAATTTGTCACTTCCCTAGCGGAGGCGACACACATATTTCTAATCCGTTTGATTCATCATAGCCAGTGTGTCAGTGTTGATGGAATGAAGCTCATAGCCCCATGTGACCGTTTGTATGCATTTGTGTATTTTGACAGCGGGGGATGTATTTGCCCCAGACCTACATCATTCAGGAAGAGATGGTGGTGACGGGGCGCGTTAGGAACATGCGTCAGCTGGGACCCTTCATCCACCGGCTCTGTTATGGAAAAGAAACCTACAGACTGAGACGCCGTAGCAGCCAAAAACGTGAGTTTCTTGACATCTTGATTTATTATTGGTGTTTGCCAAGTCAAACATCACTATGAATATTATTATTACAAAAGATTGAAATAAATAAGATTTTTTTATGTTTTTGAAAGAAGACTCTTATGCTCACCAAGGCTAGAAACTGTGATACTGGTTGTTGTTGTTTTTTGATTCTTTGATGAATTAGAAATTCAAAGAACAGTATTTATTTGAAATCTTTTGTAACATTATAAATGTCACTTTTATATGACTTTTAATCCATTTAAAACGTTCTTGCTGAATAGAAGTATTAACATTTTTCAATAGTAGTTTATCAGTTTTCACAAGAATATGAAGCAGCACAGCTGTTTTCAACATTGAAGATGATAAGAAATGTTTCTTGAGCAGCAAATCAGAATTAGAATGATTTCTGAAGGGACACTGAAGATTGGAGTAATGATAGTGAAAATTCATTACAGGGATATGTAACATTTTAAAATATATTCAAACAGAAAACGATTATTTTAAACAGTAGAGAACATGTAATAGTCACTTTTTTTTTTACATGTTATTTATTACTGGAACCTGCACACACAGATGTATCTGTGGTTGTCTGGCAGCTCCTGTTCCTGTTTTTTTTTTTTTCTTCTAATTTCTATCCACCCAGTTATCTTGCGTAAATCAGACACAATAACTATTGCTGATAGCACAACGTCTTCCTCTTTTTATGAGTCCGACTGCTTTAATCTAATGTTAAACGTTGCATTCAGATTGATCTGGGCATGTGCTGTGTGCTTTCAGTTTTTTTGCTCATGGCACGTTGAAACCGATCTTCATTCTGATTAATGCGTGCCCACGTAGGTGTGTAAGCGTGACTCACGATTGTAGAGTACACGGAGCATCTCTAGTTAGGAAACCACGCAGAGGGGGATGTGATGCACGTCAGGCACTGATGCATTGTGGGAGTTGCCGTTTATATCAGAGGGCATCTCTCTGTGGTGTGATGCAGAGGCTGAGGTGTGGGAAGTGATGCGGCGTGGGAGCTGTAATTTGGCTCCTTAAGGACTTCCTCACAATCATCCGTGCGCAGATGGTGTCTGAAGCCACAGGAAATAGAACTTGACTTGCAACATTTGCGCCACACCAAGAGTGTGACCACTGAGTTCAACTTCTCAAAAATTTATTTTTCACTTATGCCGGGTTCAGACTTCACAATATTTTTGTCGGTCATGATAGTCACTGTGTCAGATTTCACGATTTTGACTCCTAAAATCTTGTGTCGTGGACAAGAAACATGTCAGACTACACGTTGCTTCCCGACCATTCATCGCGTGTCGTCTTTAACCGGTTGTCGTCCACTATGACACACTACACGTGCTGAAACGATGGAATCTTGCGTCCCGGCGCCCATTGTCGTTTACGAATCCCCACGCCACCCTACGTCAAGAAAATCAAGAAAATGGGGCTAAAGTCGTGTAGTCTGAACCGGGGGCATTAGAGAACGTATGACCCAAACAACCAACTGCGAGATAAATCAAGCTTTAAAACATTTTTAGTTTGAAACTAAAAAATATTTGTAAATTAGAAATAAAAAGACAAGGCATTAAATGGGTTGCTAGTTATGTAGTCGGGTAACATTACCTAGTTAAATTGTAGAAACTCACTCTATTCAAAAGCTTGGGGTCAATGTGATTTTTATTTTATTTGCTCAAAGAAATCAACACTTATTCAACAAGGATGCATTCAATTGATAAAAAATGACGGTAAAGACATATTATAATGTTGCAAACAATTTCTATTTCAAATAAATGCTATTCTTTAGAACTTTCTATTCATCAAATAATCTTATATCAAATGTATTACATTTTCCACTAATATATTAAGCAGCACAACTGCTTTTAACATTGATAATAATAAAACTCTTTCCAAATCCGCATATTAGAATTATTTCTGAAGGATTATGTGACAATGAAGACTGGAGTAATGGTGCTGAAAATGTAGCTTTTTCAGGAATAAATTAAATTAGAATTTTAAAATATATTACAATAGAAAACCGTTCTCAGTATTTCACAATATTACTGATTTTACTGTATTTTTGATTAAATAAATACAGACTTGGTCCACATAAGACGCTTCTAAAACATAAAAAATATAATTTTACTGACCCCGCACTTTTGAATGCTAGTTTAAAATCCTTCCTGAACTAGAAAATCTGTAACTACGATGTTGAACACGTGAAATCGACATTAGTATGTCCATGCAACAATTATGCAATACAGTACATGCAACACAGTGCTATATCATTTCAGGAATAAATTAAATTAGAATTTTTAAATATATTACAATAGAAAACCGTTCTCAGTATTTCACAATATTACTGATTTTACTGTATTTTTGATTAAATAAATACAGACTTGGTCCACATAAGACGCTTCTAAAACATAAAAAATATAATTTTACTGACCCCGCACTTTTGAATGCTAGTTTAAAATCCTTCCTGAACTAGGCAGCACAAAAATCTGTAACTACGATGTTGAACACGTGAAATCGACATTAGTATGTCCATGCAACAATTATGCAATACAGTACATGCAACACAGTGCTATATCGAAATGAGCATCCTTGTTTAACCCAACTCGAATCTGTTTCTTCCTCAGGCATCGAGAAGAGGGAGACCAGAAACTGCCACAGCATCCGGCACTTCGAGAACACGTTCGTCGTAGAGACGAAGATTTGTGACAGACTCCTGCTGTAGTTTCCTTCCCTTCTCAACTCTACTGAGCAAAACCCAAAACTGACCCGTCCCCATCTGTCCAGCTTAACAGCACTTTATCAGCATGATATACCTGTACATAATGTTAGATAATGCCATATCTGTGTTTTCTTGGTTTGGTTTTTCCAAGAATAAACTGTAATGACTTTTTTCATTCCAAACTGTATGTGGGGTTTTTTTCTTTCTTTTTTTGTCTTTGTCTAAATTAGATTTTGATTTGCATATTCTGAAGCACATCGTCTAGTTTGTTTTTTTTCAGTGGGGACGTTTCCTCAAATATAACTGTTGTGACAGACTCCTGCTGTAGTTTCCTTCCCTTCTCAACTCTACTGAGCAAAACCCAAAACTGACCCGTCCCCATCTGTCCAGCTTAACAGCACTTTATCAGCATGATATACCTGTACATAATGTTAGATAATGCCATATCTGTGTTTTCTTGGTTTGGTTTTTCCAAGAATAAACTGTAATGACTTTTTTCATTCCAAACTGTATGTGGGGGTTTTTTTCCTTTCTTTTTTTGTCTTTGTCTAAATTAGATTTTGATTTGCATATTCTGAAGCACATCGTCTAGTTTGTTTTTTTTCAGTGGGGACGTTTCCTCAAATATAACTTTGAGATTATTCTCAGACGTCTGGCATGCACTGATGAATGATTTGCGTAAAGCCTCGGTTTGTGTAGACTGATGGTTATTTTAGTGTGTGTCATTTGTTCAAAAATGTTGTTCATTTCTTTCTGTGTTGGCTAAGAAATCCAGTATTAGAAAATTGTCTTCAATGCCAAAAGATGTATACCTCATATTTTAGAAATGTATGACTTTAAGCCTGTTAGTGTGAGTTTTTGAACGTGATATAAGCAATATAAGTTTTCTTATCTTGGATTTCCTAACTTTACATCCATTTCTTTGTAGTAATGTTGGTCATCGGAGCAGTTTATCATGTTCAAATACTCTGTGTGTTGCTCTTTAATACATGTGAATAAAGTTTGTAGAAAAATGTGAAAAACTAGCCACCGGATGTTGGTTTGAAATGTTTCAAATGCAGTATGTCTATACTGATAAGAATGGGCTGTTCTTTAAGTTAAAGGTGAGTTTTCTTAGGCACAGATGTGCAGAAATCTCTTCCTTGCTTTTCCTATTCCTTTTTTTTTAATGTACGGTCCATCCATGAATAATGGTAGATCTTTCGACCTCATCTGAGGTGGAATCATTTCATATTGCTTGCACTTTTTCCTAATTGTACCATTTAAATGTATTTGTTCATCTTCCACATACTGGTGTAGCAACAACTGGTTTTGTCTGGAATAAATGAGGCATTTGATTTGATGCACTCTATTCTGCAGCTTTGTAAATGATAATTGCTTGTAAAAATCCATCAATAAACCGCTGAAACCCTACTCTCGCTCTGTTGATAATTACAAATACAGTATGTGATTGCATGCAAGAGACCTTTCAGCACACTTGGCCCACAAACCACAACATGAAAAACATCCCTCATGTGAAGCAACAGGAGAGGGTGTGGACTTGAATGCTGTCGATGCAAAATTTTTACTTCCTTATGCCAGCCTGTAAGCTTTGTGCAACCATGTGAACTGTTTCTCATTTTTTCACACCTCAGTTGAAGTCAAATGAATTGTCATTATGCAGATCTTATCTGAGAAGAGAACATTGTTTTATTGTTTTATTTCTACCAACATAATGCATGACACAAAAGTAAAAGTGCAGACATATTACTACGCAGAACTTAAGTGCAATCTTGGGGAAATAAAGATGCAGTTCAAAAGTATTCCTCAATGACACAAAAACACAGAAAAAAGACAAAACCGAACAGGTTTTCAATGGTAATGCTGGTAGAAATGCAGCTAATGTGGCAAAACATTGCAACACATCCAGAGGGGCCAAAATTATTCACAGTAGCTACTGCCCTTGGTTCACAGTGATAAGCAAATATACACAGCTTATTTGATGATTTGCAATGATGCAAGTTTTGCAGAACAATTGAAAGTATATCACATTGGCACATAATAATGAAGCACACTGGCTCAACGTTTGGTGTCTTGTTCCCTTTTCACCCACTTTAGGACGCCCGAGATGGGTGAACAGAGTTGCATGTGATGCACATGAGCAGAGATGTGCAATTCTCTCTTGCGTGAGTCAGCTTTTGGTTGAAGACTTTGGGTTTTTTTACATAACCATTTCCTTTCAGACTAAGAACTTGTTTACCTCAACAACATAAGCAATTATGATGGTTTGTTGCTTTACTGTCCGTTCCAACTCATGCTCTGAACCAGGCCGAGCCCAACGGTTCTGGATGAAGAATCACATCTGGTTCTGCCTTTAATAGTCTTTGTGCTGAAATAGTAGATCAAGGGGTCCAGACAGCTGTTTGTGCTGGCCATGCACATGGTAACAGTATGTAGGTTAAAGTAAACTTCAAGAGAATTGTCTCCATGCAAGTAATCATGTTTGCTCAGGCCGAAGAGGATAAAAGCAATGTGAAATGGGATGAAACAAATGGCATAGATGAGCAAGTTAGACAGAAAGAGCTTTACAATCTTGCTTTTGCTCAGCTCGGTGTTGCACGAGGAAGTCGCCATGCTGTAACCTTTCAGCTGCCGCACGACTGACACCGTACAGCCCAAAATAATGCAGAAAGGTACTAAAATTCCAAAGAAAGTGGTAAAGCAGAGGATTATGAAACCATTATACCAATTCCTTTCAGAGTATTTCTCAAAACAGCGTGTAACGTTACAGGCGTTGTCCTTGTTTTCAGGGTGGTTTAAGGCTGTTGGCACTGCCAATCCAGCGATGATCAGCCACACCATCACACAAAGCACCCAGGCTATCGGTACTGTCCGCAGTTGTCTCGATCGCAGTGGATACACCACGGCCAGCATCCGGTCCACGCTGATGAGCGTGATGAACAAGGAGCTGGAGTAGATGTTGACGGCGAAGAGGGTCCCTGGAATCATGCATAGAGCATTTCCCAGCTTCCATTCACCTGTAGCGAAGTAGATGATCCGAAAGGGCAGGGAAAGTGTGAAAAGAAGGTCCGATAATGCCAGGTTGGCCATGTAGATCACCGAAACGGATTTCCTCAAGCCATTCCGACAAACCAGTATCCAAAGAGACACGAAGTTCAAAGGAAGACCGAACAGCAGCACAATGCTGTAGGTGGAAGTGAAAAGTGGATATCTGAAGTGAGATGTGCTGCAGTTATCTGTGTTGCTGGGTGGCATTGTTCCAAAGATACAGGCGAATTTAAGAGAACTGCTGTGCCGAAATGTGAAATGGCTCTGTAACGATTTTTTTCCTGTGTGGTACCTTTTTTTTAGTTCCACTTGTTAGTGACAGGAAACAGTGGGAGGTGTCAGTAAGTGAATAGCATTTACAAGCAGATATTTAAGAGGAGCAAATTCTGCTTTGGGGGGGTTGAAAATGTTTTGACGTGTGGTCAAATGCAAACCATGTTACATTAGGTCAGGTTGAATGCAAACGTCAAAGTTTGCGCTTGTTTATTACAACCTCTAGTCTCAAAAAAAACTTTTGGGAAAAATACCAAACTGTCAATGGGATGCTACCCTTTCAAAAGGTACTAATATGTACACTTTTGGTACATGTACGATTAAAGTAGTAATTTAGCATTCAAGGGTAAATAAGAGTACAAATTTGTAGCTTTTGTACCTAATTGCACCGCCTCAGTGAAAGCTTTGTACCTTGTTCTTCTGAGAGTGTGGAAACAAAAAATGTATTGATCATGTCATCTTTCAGATCATTCAAAAGCATTCGAAAATGAACTCTTTATTGAACTTCCCCCTTCATGTACTGATAGAAACACAAAAGGTCAGAATGCCTAGTAAAACATCTCAGCGTGTGAACATCACTGATAGTGTTGCAGATAATAACAGCACAATCACACACAAGTCACTCAAGCAAAAAAATAACCAAATAAATATTCTGCTGCATGCTTGGTAAAGTCAGCATGGCCACCACGAATGCAAACTATAATGTATTTCTGCTATAAATGTAAATCTAACTATTTCATTCAAGCCTGCAGTGCTTTTCTAGGTTGTTTAACCATAAAGCCATAAACAGTACATACAGTAAATGTTTGTGCAAAATATTAATAGGCTACAACCTCACAAGCTTACATCTGTTTTCAGAAAAGAGCGATAAACAACTAACTGGCTTGCCTCACCACAGTCTCACTAATACTGTCTTAACGTAAAAGGTCACTTCAGCAGCACATGCACAGACACAACTGCTTTTCGAAAGTCCTGTGGGTGGAGGGGTTGGGCAGACGCTCAATGCAAACAGGATGAACCTATTGCACGTTTGTTGTACAGCACATTTTGTTGACAAAAAAAACATTTAGTTATTTCGGCATCAATATTTTTAAGTTAAACTTTATATCTATGTAGCTGCATGTATGTAATGTAGCTACATGTATGTAATTAATATTTAGAACATTTATTCTAACGGTAATATATATATATATATATATATATATATATATTTTTTTTTACTTGTATGTTTTATCACATTTAATAATGAATAAATTCCAATAAATTAGTCAAATATTGCTTTGAATTGTTTTAGACGTATAGCATGTCACATTTCATGTTGCCTACCGAGGTGCAGGAAAGTTTTGGTGTCGTGGCGCCATCTAGAGGAAGATGTTGCACAGGTTTGTGAAGCCTCACTCAGACATGCGCGCGGAACCGTTTGGCGCGGTTTCTCCTCAGTGAAAAATGTGAGGAGATTCTTTAGAATTAGAAGACAGAGAACAAAAATAGCGCGGGAATATTCCCCTACAATACATTCAGACAAACTGCAAATTAATTCTAGGTCTTTAAGTTAAACGACGTGCAGCTTGTGAACGACTCGACTACAGGTAAATATATTTTACAACTAAAGGAGTATCTAAACATTAATAGTACACAAAAACGCTACAAAAAATGATATGGTATAAAAACGATTTCGTTATATCACGTTATATCGTTGAAATATACGATGATAATCTTTGAAATACATATCACGTAGGCTAAATACCATCATGCATAAATATGGTAATCAATCACAGTGGTATGACTAACGTTATCTCGTAGATCACTCTACATTTTTTTGAAATGCAATTATGAAAAATTAAGCTAGTGCGGTCTCTTTGAGATGCCTTGTCTTTGACAGTATATACTAGCTACATCTTGTAATAATTATAATGATCTGTTTTAAATATAAACACTACCTTTTGTAGATACATAGCCTATGGTTTTCCTGTAAACTTGATTAACATTACATTTCGGTTTTTATCTAATTAATTTAATATTTATTTGAAAAATGTTAAGAACGAAGACTTGAAAATTACAGGCCTCTCTCATCTTTTTAAGTGGGAGAACTTGCACAATTGGTGGCTGACTAATTACTTTTTTGCCCCACTGTATTAACCTAAAACAACATATATGTATTAATTGTATCATTATTTCAGTTATTATTACGGTACATAATATTATGTTACCACACATACATATACATATATTATTATATATTATTGCACATCTATCTATCTATCTGTCTGTCTGTCTGTTTCATTTACCCTTACTTTACTCTGCCATCTCTGTTATATACATACAGTAGATGTTATATACGATGTTATTCTGGCGCCATCTGCTGGTCATAGAAGGAAGAAAAGGTTCATTATACACCGCAAAAACGAGGAAGAAGCACATGGCCAAATCATTATGATAATAACTGAAGCACGATACAAAATTGGCATAAAATGTAACACAATGATTCACATATACCTACAACAACTGTCAAATGTTCCTTTCAAGCTTCTCATTTTATTTTAGTTTGAGGAGGACGTTGAGGATGTTGCCTCACTTCATATATCATATAAACAGACTGCTGAATTCCAGATATGAGTGGACACTCACTATCTGACTAAGAGAAACTAGTGGCACGTGGTTTTGTACCCACACATTCTTACCCACAACATGTGGAAATCGGTGCTGTACTCTTGTCCAAAGGGAACCTGTTCACATTTTACACAGTTTTATTAATATACAGTACAAAACAGTTGAGACAAGTCTACACAAATAGTTTAATATACTGATTTATGAGGCAAAATACAGAACAGAAGAGGTAATTGTGAAGTGTGTAATGCCATACCAAATGTTGCATCAGAAACATTTATGAGTCATTGTGAAGGTTTCAGGATGGTTTGTCAGAAGACCATCGCGTGTGAGCATGAAGACCTTGGGTTTTTCATGTTGACAGTGTTAGCATCATAGCATGAGATAAAGACAAATAAAGAATCTTTGGGGCAAAATCCTTATCGCAGGATCATAAATTCATCGTAAATGTGACGTACACATTATCATTTCAAATGAAAATAACATTAAATAGAGAGCTGCAGTGATGATATATTTTTGTAGGCCAGTTCGGAAATTCACGTCACCTTTGTTTCCTCAACAAAAACCCATTACGATTTTTTTCCATTGACTTCCGGATTAATGCAGAAAAGAAGCTCTGTGACCAACAAAAGCTTACTAACCAAAAGCTTACATGTTTTGTTCATCATAATCATTGTGACAAGCTTCACGATTTTGAAGCCTGGAAGTAAAATGCTGAATGTAGGTTATAAATGAATTACATGTTGCATGACTTCAACTTCACAATCACAAAACTTCCGACAACTCTTTCTTTATTTATTTAAAAACATTTTCCTTTCCTATGAGCCTGTAAAAGCAGACTAGTGAGTAGATGAGTTTACCTGTTTGACGTGATGGTATTTAATGTCCCACACCACTATTGTTCATGTTTAGCCAACTGCCTTTTTCAAGACATGTTAAAGGGGTCATATGATGCGATTTCAATTTTTCCTTTTTCTTTGGAGGGTTACAAGCTCTTGGTGCATAAAGAAGATCTGTAAAGTTGCAAAGACTAAAGTCTCAAATCCAAAGAGATATTCTTTATAAAAGTTAAGAGTCAGCCACACCTACCTAAAACGGCTCGTTCTAACAAGCCCCCACATGTCTACATCACTATGTGGGAAGATTTGCACACAAGAGATGATATTTTGAAGACTGTTGGGAATCAAACATAATTGGAGCCCACTGACTTTCAAACTTCTAATCTCTCAAAATATCTTCTTTTATGTTCAAAAAGAAACAAAAAATACGGTTTTGCAATGACGTTAGTGTGACCAAATGATGACAGCATTTTCATTTTTGGGTGAAATGTGCCTTAAACTTGAATGAAAGAAGTAATAATTTGTCCATTAAATCATGCATTAACCTCAAGAACCTTTGAAATCAGTCCAAAATGTTTTCTTGAAGTCTTTTCGCATTTACAGTTTGGTATATTTTCATGGGTGAAATCCAGTTATTTCACTATAGGAATCCACACTAATTTTAATTTCGTGTCAGGGTGAAAGATTTTGCAGCGGGCTCAAGTATGTGAATTTGCGGAATTGACCAACAGAAAGCTGTTTTTTTTTTTTTTTTTTTACCTGTGCTTCACACGTCGCTACTCTGTTGACAATAGACTTTTTTCAACGTTAAAATTTCACTAGTGTGACCACAACTTTACTTCCACTGGAAAGTTTGTGAAAGTCTAATAAACTGAATTCGACTTCTCAAACATCTGAGGTGCTGGTGGTTCTTGCTCTGTTGATGGACAGTCTAAGCGAGTCCTTGGTGGATCGGACTTCCTTTGCGATGAAATAGTAACACAGTGCATCCAAGCAGCAGGTCACATTTGCAATGTTTATTGACACCTGTATAAAAAGGGAAATGTTCTTTTGCTGTTTGCAGTCTGAAATAAATCCATTACGGACAAGATACTGCAGGAATATGGCCACGTGACAGGGGGTGAAGGGCACTAGGAAGGCCGCTAGGCTGCTGTAGATGATTCTCACACCAGCTTGCCTCTTGTGGTCACTGTTCTTTGAGGCTTTGAGAGTACGGACGCTCTGAATGGAACAAGCCACCAGTACTGCGGCAGGCAACAGGAAACCAAAGACCTCCAGGCACACAATTATTGCAATGCTCCAACCCTTCTGAGAGAAGCGATGGAAACAGGTGAAATTCCCCTTTTCCTCTCCCCGGAAGGTGTAGATGGGTGAAGTCGCTGCCATAACGAACACCCAGATGAAAATGCAAACATTCAAGGCTTTTTTTTTCGAACGCACCTGCTTGGCTCGAAACGGGTGGTTTATTGCGATGTATCGGTCTACGGCTATGCACACAATTGTGTAGATGCTACCGTACATAGCTACAAAGTAAAGACTTTCCAGGAAGGAGCAAAAGAGTTCCTTGTCTTCTGCCCACTTGTGGTGTGCTGCGTGCATTTTGAAGGGCAACTGCAGCAGCAACAGCAGGTCCATTAGGGCCAGGTTGGTCATGTAGATGGAGGACTCTGTCCATTTTCTGAGCAGCCGACAGAACACCACCAGTGCTGCAATGTTTAATGCCAAGCCGAACACCAAGACGGGCACGTAAATGACCAAGTCCAGCTTCTGCGTTAAAGTGTCCACTTCTTTAGTTGAGCAGTTCGTCATAGTGAAACTGGCAGGAGAGAGGTGGGAAATATCACATACGTCTTCATGAAATTTCTACCTTTCACAACTGAAATGTTTATCATATGCACACTCATCAATGTTATGCTTTCTTTTTTCACTTGTTGATGCAACAGTTTATGTATTTATTTTAGATTTAAAAAAATAAGCAAAAAAGAGCAACTTTCAAATCTTTTGTGGATGTTTTGAATGCAAAATGCTAGGTTTTCTATATGCTTTAAACGGCCTTGCTCAGACTTTTCACACAAAGAACTGCACATTTTCTTTCTAAAATAAAAAAAAAAATGGTATGAGAATTGTTTTTATTTAAAAGGCAAAAGCAAGCTGCATGTAGAAAGTACCGGATGACTTGAAGCTCGTTTTTCATTATAATGATATTTTATACTACTTCAGACACATCAAACATTTTACAGGGCTTTACGTTTCTGTTTTTGTTTTCATTTTGCACAAGTTTCCACTCATATAAAAAATGAACATGATGTCAATTTGCTGATGATCAACATTTACTTACTACAATCAGTTGCATCAAGCACTTTCCACCACAGATGATTAATATTTAGCTTTTATCATTATAGTCTAAAATTCATAATGTTGCTAGGTTTTCTATATGCTTTAAACGGCCTTGCTCAGACTTTTCACACAAAGAACTGCACATTTTCTTTCTAAAATAAAAAAAAAATGGTATGAGAATTGTTTTTATTTAAAAGGCAAAAGCAAGCTGCATGTAGAAAGTACCGGATGACTTGAAGCTCGTTTTTCATTATAATGATATTTTATACTACTTCAGACACATCAAACATTTTACAGGGCTTTACGTTTCTGTTTTTGTTTTCATTTTGCACAAGTTTCCACTCATATAAAAAATGAACATGATGTCAATTTGCTGATGATCAACATTTACTTACTACAATCAGTTGCATCAAGCACTTTGCACCACAGATGATTAATATTTAGCTTTTATCATTATAGTCTAAAATTCATAATGGTGCAATTTTGCACAATTGCTTTATTTATTGAAATGATTATAGTCATGTACATTTATGTAAATATTATTGAGGAGACTATAATGTGAACATTCGTTAACGTTTAAAAATACAGTAATTTGAAAGAAAAATATGAGAAAATTATAAATGTAATGATTGACAGTTTTTTTGTAGTTCATTCGATAGTTCTGCATATAATTTCTGCCGCTCTTTAGTTCATTAGTAGATATTCTTACCTTCGCCGATGACTTCAAAGTATCATTTCTCCTAGAGTGAAACTGGTGTCTTCCGTGGTACATACACTCATGAAGTAAATCTTTGTTAAGAAACAAAATATGACTGTTAAAAAAAAATGGAAAGGAAACGGTGACTGTGTAACAATAAAATGACCAAATACCCCCAATTTTGGACACAGTATTTATTGAAATGATTATAGTCATGTACATTTATGTAAATATTATTGAGGAGACTATAATGTGAACATTCGTTAACGTTTAAAAATACAGTAATTTGAAAGAAAAATATGAGAAAATTATAAATGTAATGATTGACAGTTTTTTTGTAGTTCATTCGATAGTTCTGCATATAATTTCTGCCGCTCTTTAGTTCATTAGTAGATATTCTTACCTTCGCCGATGACTTCAAAGTATCATTTCTCCTAGAGTGAAACTGGTGTCTTCCGTGGTACATACACTCATGAAGTAAATCTTTGTTAAGAAACAAAATATGACTGTTAAAAAAAAATGGAAAGGAAACGGTGACTGTGTAACAATAAAATTTTGGACACAGACGTTCTGATAAACACATGCACACTCACACACACACGCAAAACAACCTGCATTCATCTCACAGCACTCATACAAATTTGCATAGCTGTAAAGCTCGTACCTCTGCTGCCAAAGATCAGCAATATTTTCTTAAGCCAATAAACCACAAGAGCAAAATCCGTTGAACGGGACTTCTGCAGGACAAACTGGCGGATGTCTTTTTTCTTCTTCCTGTATTATCTATGAAATACAGCCAATATGTAAGACCCCCTCTTACGCTAAACGTTAAACCTCTTTGACATTTCATCTACTTTTACATCTTAGTCTGAGATGAATGTCTTTCCCTTTTTCAGACATGAGGGCTGCATCTCTCACGAAACCATGTCTGGTGTACAAAAATCACCATTAGCCTCATGAATGAAATAATGAATGGTTTTGTCCCACCTGTACACTACAAAGCATAAGTGTGGTATTTACATAGTTATATTGCTAGTTATATATCATACAGCTATAATATTTTTCCACACAACATTTCAATGAACCTTAATGATGAACACCGAAACTTACTGGAAGAGAGAATTCATTTACTGAAACTATGCCGCTGTGCAATATCCAAACTGACTTCAAAAAAGAGGTTGTTACGACCTGAAAAAAAAAAAGTGTTAAATGAAACGAGGAGTGTCTGTGCTTACCAGGACGACAATTGTCTCATAGGAGAGACTTTCCCTTAAATGCTATCAAGAGAACTGTAGTTTGTAGCACTTATGTTTTCAGAGGTTTTGCCTGTGACCACATCCTTGCTAACAGAAACATGTCTTTGGTACTTTTCTTATATCTTCCTGTTGGCCTGTTAAGTAGGCTACTTCATTTAGTCTTAGTCAATATAATCACAGCTCATATGGGTATAGCTGACATGAAATGTGTTTTGGGAAGTTAACACACCCTGCAATGTGACATACTATACTTCATCCTAATCTAGTTTAAACAACATTTTACTAGTTAATTTACAAGTATAATGGATTGTATTATCACTATTGTGAGCTCATATTAAATGCAAGGTTTACTTTTAAAATGTATATCACACTAAAAGGAGCATTTAAAATGAAGACGTGATTAAAATGGTGAAATAAATACAAAAAAGGTGGCCAGTTATAGAATATACACAGCAAAAACAAACAAACAAAAGTTTTTAAAACAAGACGAATGTACTTAAGAATCAATATTGCATTAGATACCAAGGCTTGTTTTCATTGATTGTGTCTTGAATGCAAGTGTGTTTTTTATAGTTTTAAAGTTTATAGCAAGTGAAAACCTCTGCCAGTGCAGTAAGACAAAATAATATACAGTCTATAAATAATACAAAATCTCTTATAAAGTGTTGCTTCTCGAGCATATATCTATTTATATACTTATGTTTTACATTTTTTATATATTTTTCTTTAAAAAAAGACGAATTAAAAAGTCATTAAGAAGTGTACACTTTCCTTAAACAGTATATCTTTAAAAAATGTAATCGAAAAAATGTGTATTTGTCAATATCAAAATCTCAAATGGATCATACACAACTTCCTGGTTATCTTTTTCCCTTTCTTTTCTTTTCTTTTTTAATTGATTTACGTTCACTGCCAGATGTTTGTTTTATAAATAATGTTCAAATGTGTTCAAATAAGTTTACTGAAAGCAAATAAACAAATAAAAGCTGAAAAGCATATATGGATTTACAGGCAATTTTCAGGCAACATATAAACAATGAAAAAAAGGAATCAGTGATGTGTACACAAGTCTTCACTTGCATGGGAGGCAAAGAGGATCACATTACAATTCAGAGGAAATCGAGATTATTTCCTTTTTGTTTTGACTGTTTCAGGGGCAGCACATAACCCACACACAGTATAGATACTTTAAAGTGCAATATTCTAGTGTCATTTCTCAGAATTGCATTGTTGTGTGACACAGCGTTTGTCTGTTCATGTGCTTGCTTGCGTTCAGATGTAGATGATAGCATTAAGACTAGATTGAGGGGGATATTTCCATTCATCGATGCTCTAGAAGCAGAGAGAACAATAATTATGATGTTTACTGATTAAATAATCAATCATGATTTAATATTACGCTCTTTTCTGGTTTTGCAGACCAAAAGAAATCATGTTTAGCATCTTAAATGCATAGAATAGCATTAAACAAAATATCTGTAATAGAAGAATGACAAATGTAATTGTTTTGTTATTGTATTATCTAATTAATGATTACGTTGATCAAAGAAATTAGCTTTGCAAATTGCATTTCAGCGGGGGATTTTGTACACCTTTAGAATAAAACTCAATTACAGTGTAGAAATAGAAAGTGTAACTTCACTTTATATCCATATGCCTTCCTATGTATGTATTTGATAACCTAGCAACAGGCCTATTTTTGGGGAACAAACTGCAAAAAAAAAAAAAAATGTCACCAGAAGTTTGTTTAAGTTCCACAAAACCTCCTTTAGTGATGTAACAGATAATTATATTCACTTCACTTCAACAAATAAGTAAACACAATAAATAAATAATATTAAAAAAATAAAATAAAAAACCAAAACGGGTCATTTAGGATTAGGGCTAGGATTTAGGTTTTATTCTTTTAGGTTAGTAGGCTTTTTAATAAAAACAGAACTAAAATAGGAACATACCTAAGGTGTAGCTATTAACATGAAAATATAGGCTAATTAAAAAATGTAATAAAAATCAATCAAAACGAACAAATAACAAATTGCATTACATACATACAAATACACACCATAGATTATTAAACTGGTCAGAATATTTAGCTTTATCATTAGCCTATAGTTTTTTTTTTTATTGTAATTATTGAAATAAATTATTTGAGAAGAATACTGTTAATGTATAATACAGTGCTAATGCAATACAGTAATTTAAAAGAAAATACTTGAGAAAACGGCAAACGTAATGACTGACTGTTTTGTGTAGTTCTGCGTTTAATTTAAAAGTAGACTACCATCTGCAGCGCGTGCGTGCGCTGCTGCTGTCAGCACGCTAGCGCTCATCCGGGCAATTTTCAGCATAGGTGATGTCATGTGACCCAGATTCAGCCATCTTGTGGATACGAAACGAGAGACGCCACTCGCACACAAACTCAGCGCTGTCAGTAAAAGCAGAGGTAAGACAGCGGGCCCGGCGTACATGGTTTTGCTCTAAAATAAAACTTAACTATTCCTACGCTAACTCTAACATAGACCCGCCCCAACGTAGCGGACCGACGCTATTGTAGTCCGCATGGTTGTTAGGCCTGGAAGCACCGGGCTCGATTAGACCGGCCTACCGCTGATGATGCTATCAGCGATCGGTAGGCAGCTGTAGTGGAACGCGGTGTGGCTGGAGACTGACACAGGCCGCGTGGATTAAAACTCGTGTCAACTCACTCACACCTGTACTTCGATGTGCTTCTGCCGGCATTTATTCCGAAACTGTTTGACAGTTCGTACATTTCACGGCGGTGCGTGGGCTGATTTAAAGTTGCTAGGAGTTGGGAGTCAGAAAGTTAAAAGGCCAGCGATAGCCGGTCTAGGATATTTCACCTTATTAAAACGTCTCTTTAAACTGTTAACGTTACATGACATCTACAGCTGTCAATTCAATAGTTCACGTTATATCTAAACGTATTTATTGGTGTTTTCTTGCTCTAGCTTGTGGACTGCAGTGCTTTACAGGGTGTATGAAGGCATGGACCGACAGGGACGTGATCATTGAAACCTTAAACTGACATTTATCATTGTTCTTTTGAGGTTGCGGAAATTAAAACATGTTAAAACAAGTCTTGAAATTAAAACAAGTCTTGACGCCGATCAATTCCACATGGTCACTTAAACTAACCTTCTTGACTGCTCAAACTACTTATGATATAAAAAATGTAACGTTACAAGTGTCTTTTCTGACCTGCTATTAGCCTCTAAAAGACCAAAAATGCCTTGTTCCACACATATTACAGCGTTGAAAATCGATAACTTTATGCGTATTAAATCTATGAAATGCTAATCAATGGATTTTAACTGGGCAAAAACCTGCAATCTGTTGACCATCTGTTTTCAACCTAAACTAGCTTTATTGACTTCTGTTTTGTGTTCAACTGCTGCCTTCCCCCTCCTCCCTGACTGGTGTTAAATAAATACTTGAGCTGTGCATGCCTGTTTGTAATCTGATGCAACCTCATAATTGCACGATTTGATGGGTTTCTATCAGATAAACCGATCAAAGTGCTTTTTGTATGTATCTAAAATATGTTTGGTTAGTTGTTGTTGATGGGAGTATGTGTAATCTGGATCGGATTGCTTCATTTGGTTGCACACATGGTTTAAATCCCAGCAGCAGCAAGTCACTCCTGTTTGTTTTGCATAGACATTGTCATCTACATGATGTGGCTGTCTAGAGCTTCATACTAAATTTAGAATGTATAGTAATAAGATGCAAATAAAATGTAAAGATCTCTTCTATTCCCTTTAGCTTAAATGGGTCTTGTTTGACAGGTCTGACAAGTACATAATGCATACTGCAGAGGCATCATGTGATCAGTTCAAATCAAGGTCGAAAAATGTTAGTTGCCTTACATAGTGGGCAAGGGAAGCCGTGGGTTGCACAGATGTCTGAGAATGCCCTTCCTAATTGGGAGAGTTCCTAAAATAGCTCTTGCCACAGTAAGGGGGGTACACTAAGGTGCCGAACGGATAGGGGTCACCTCTAGAATATGCTGGAAAAAATGCATTACTGCCAATGTCACCACTGTAAAGACATAAGAAAACTTGTTGGTTTACTTGTCACACCTTTTGTACATAATATTTATCTGGGACTTTAAAACGGAATAAATCATGCACATGCTTTGTGAAGGTGTTAATTTGAAAATATATGTTTGCTCTGATAGCTTCATTTATGTTTGAACAAATGGTGTCACTCCAAAGGAATTGTCCCGCCTGTGTGTTTTCATAAGCGTTACTGAATATTTGCATTGGGTATCTGTATTTGCAATGGCAAATAAAAGGGGATGCCCCAAAAATTTGAAAGATATGTACATGATATTTTCAGACACCAGATGTACCAGTGCAGAGTTCAGCATGGATGCCTTGTGTGCTAGTTTTTTTAATAATTTGTCCTCTTTTTCAATGTGTGTAGGTGTTGTTTTCACATCATGAACTCCTCTCACACTCAACACACAAAACATGTTTTACATGTTGGTTGCAAATAGGTCTGAAGTATATGTAGATTTTTTGTAAATTGCATGCATTTAATTGTCAGTTGACATTTTCACTTTTAAAGCATGCACCAGTAGTTCAATGTGCAATCCTGTATGTTGATATGCCTCTTTGCACATGTAAACCATAAATGCCGTTTTTGCTGAATGTCCAGTCCTTTTTACTTAGTCACCATGAAATAAAAATTGAAAATTCTTATTTTTTTTAATGGAATACTGTAGTGTTTATTATAAATAATTTATCCGTGCACTTCATTATTTTTTTTTTTAATTCATGTGCCCTCGTAATCTTTAATCAAAAACGTTAACCTCCCCTCCCCCTCAAAACAACTCATCTTCTCTTCCTATCACGAGCTATGGCACAAGGGCAGAACTAGTGACGTGAGGGGTAAACGCTGGGATAAACGACGGGGAAAAGCTGAAGCTGATGCTTCACTTTATAGCACTGACACCAGTCATGAGGGAGTACGTTACCCCTAAACATTAAAAAGATATTAGGATATTACAACAACATTACTTTTAGGACATCGCAAACTAATTTTTTTCATGAATATGACTTAACCTGATGGAGGACGCGCTTAGTCATTCAGGCAGTGTCTCTCGGTCGCGCGTGCTGTTTAGGCATGTTTTGTGCCGTTGATCGTCGTCTTCATCCTTAATAAATAAAACATTTATTCATGCTTGGGTGTCGGCTGTGAATCCAGTGGAGAGAAATCTCCCACCACTAACTGCAAACTGGCATTCAGATCTGCCTCCATTTTGTTAGCATCGCCCCAGCTTCCAACGATCCAATCAATTCCCGAAGGACGAAATCAAGTCCCGCCCTCTCATTTCAGATGCCGTTTCACTCGGATATACGTCACAGTAGAGAAGAAGAGACAATCGCAACTTCTGTTTCATGCCGACTTTAAGTCAATTTATATTTGTTTGTGCTGAGCTATTAATAGAGACTGTCTTTTTCTTCAGACTTTCAAGGAAAATGGCAGAAACCCAGACACTTAACTTCGGACCAGAATGGTGAGTGTTATCGCTGAAGCATCAGGGTCTGATGTAGCATTGTAAATAGTTTTTTAATGACATGTAATAAATGTTCAGTCTTATATACACAGATTTAGTCAGGATTGTTTCTGAGAGCCTGCCTTATCTGTTATTGGAAGTTTAGTGATTATGCAAAATTAAACTTAAGCTCTATGGACGTCATCTGTGGCATGCTGTCAGTTACACAGAAA
>NW_015506507.1:24975-90181 GCF_001515645.1 Sinocyclocheilus grahami | reverse complement strand
GGGGAAAAGCTGAAGCTGATGCTTCACTTTATAGCACTGACACCAGTCATGAGGGAGTACGTTACCCCTAAACATTAAAAAGATATTAGGATATTACAACAACATTACTTTTAGGACATCGCAAACTAATTTTTTTCATGAATATGACTTAACCTGATGGAGGACGCGCTTAGTCATTCAGGCAGTGTCTCTCGGTCGCGCGTGCTGTTTAGGCATGTTTTGTGCCGTTGATCGTCGTCTTCATCCTTAATAAATAAAACATTTATTCATGCTTGGGTGTCGGCTGTGAATCCAGTGGAGAGAAATCTCCCACCACTTACTGCAAACTGGCATTCAGATCTGCCTCCATTTTGTTAGCATCGCCCCAGCTTCCAACGATCCAATCAATTCCCGAAGGACGAAATCAAGTCCCGCCCTCTCATTTCAGATGCCGTTTCACTCGGATATACGTCACAGTAGAGAAGAAGAGACAATCGCAACTTCCGTTTCATGACGACTTTAAGTCAATTTATATTTGTTTGTGCTGAGCTATTAATAGAGACTGTCTTTTTCTTCAGACTTTCAAGGAAAATGGCAGAAACCCAGACACTTAACTTCGGACCAGAATGGTGAGTGTTATCGCTGAAGCATCAGGGTCTGATGTAGCATTGTAAATAGTTTTTTAATGACATGTAATAAATGTTCAGTCTTATATACACAGATTTAGTCAGGATTGTTTCTGAGAGCCTGCCTTATCTGTTATTGGAAGTTTAGTGATTATGCAAAATTAAACTTAAGCTCTATGGACGTCATCTGTGGCATGCTGTCAGTTACACAGAAATAGTTTTAACTCTAGGAACATACAGGTATACAGGGTATTGCCACTGATTATTCAATTCGATTGATTGACAAGTTAAGCGTTTAGGGTTTTCACACACTAAAACTGGAGGATTACAATTTCATTTATATTTGTTTGTGCTGAGCTATTAATAGAGACTGTCTTTTTCTTCAGACTTTCAAGGAAAATGGCAGAAACCCAGACACTTAACTTCGGACCAGAATGGTGAGTGTTATCGCTGAAGCATCAGGGTCTGATGTAGCATTGTAAATAGTTTTTTAATGACATGTAATAAATGTTCAGTCTTATATACACAGATTTAGTCAGGATTGTTTCTGAGAGCCTGCCTTATCTGTTATTGGAAGTTTAGTGATTATGCAAAATTAAACTTAAGCTCTATGGATGTCATCTGTGGCATGCTGTCAGTTACACAGAAAATAGTTTTAACTCTAGGAACATACAGGTATACAGGGTATTGCCACTGATTATTCAATTCGATTGATTGACAAGTTAAGCGTTTAGGGTTTTCACACACTAAAACTGGAGGATTACAATTTAATTTCCTGAAAAAGTACTGACTAAAATGGCCAATCAGAGCTGTTTAAGAATCCGCTCAACAGTGCTGAAAATGCTAGTGGGAAATGCTGGTATCGTCACATTTTTTAAATTTCAGTACTGACTGGTACAGAAGTTGGTACTTTTGACAACCCTAGATTTCACAGAGGTCACAGAATGCATCAGCAAATCTTCATTGATTTAAGAGTTTGTGTAAATGCTTTAACAAAAGTACAAGCTTCACATTTCTGCTTTTAAACTCCTGGTCAATTTATATACTTACAGCTCTCATTGTGAACATTGTTTTAAATTCATTTAAATTAAAAGTAATAATTTAACACTTAAGGCCTGTTAAATTTAAAAAACATTATGGCACCAATTTTACTGTAATGTTGAATGGCTATATTTACTCATTGAAAGATGGCATTAAAGATGTATAAAGAATAATAAAGAAATATAAATAAGAATATAAAGAAATATAAAAAAATATGCTGTCTTTGTTGTTTCTACATTAATTTGGAAATTCAGTTTGAAAAAGATATTTAGCCTATGATTACAAATTTTAATGTTAGGTGCGATTGATTGCAATTAAGTACAGAAAATAATTATAAAATAAATTGTTCTTGATGTTAAAAGTTTACAGTATTTGTGATATGTAATGATATGATGACGTAGCATGTTTTCTCTCTGCTGTGTCCCAGGCTCCGTGCCCTGTCTGGTGGAGTGGGTAGCAGCAGTGTGGCCTCCCCTCCACTCTCACCTGCATTGCCAAAGTATAAACTCGCAGATTATCGCTACGGGAGAGAAGAGATGCTAGCACTTTATGTAAAGGATAACATGGTAAGGACACCGGTCAGCTTTAGCTGACTTTGAATTTTCTTCTCTCAGTCTCATTTATCATGTATCTATCAAACGAGCTAAAAGCAAAAGCGCTATATGGCTTAATCCACTTATCAAACCTGTCTGCATTGCGCGTTTCAAAGCGAAACGCACATTTTGCTCACGTGATCAGCTCGTGATCCGGTGTTTTCCGCGTCTCAGTTTTAAGTGAATGCAGTGAACTACATTTCTGCATGTGCTGTGAGTTTAGCGTGTAACTGGGAATGCAACGGGCACCAGTTACGCCTTTTCACATTCATATAATTTTCAACATTTTAATGGGCAGATGATTACAGTATTTCACTAGATTTATAATGAGACACGTTTGTAAAACCTGTCTTCACAGAAGATGGAGTTATCCGCCAAAATAAAAGCTAAACTGCAGTTTCTGTCAAAATAGAAAGAAAATATAAAATAAAAAAGAATGTTAGTCATTTATGCTGAAGTGGGCAACGGCACACGAATGAAATGTTTAACCGTCAAGGCTTTAAAGCACATGCAAATAATGTACTTTTGTTATTAGGGGTGTGCACAAATAGTCGAATATTTGAATATTCGATATGCAATTATTATTCGGAAAATAAAAACACTATTTGAATTTTACTACGTTGCTTTGCTGGCCATAAATGCAGGGAATTCATGAATAGTCCTAAGCATACAAGCTAAAAGTCAGTCATAAATAAATGCACTGGGTGACATAGGCCAACTCGAGTGTTTGTGCATTCTGTACTGTAATTGGCACTTTCTGCTTTATTATTTCTGTTTGCTCTGCTTGAGTGCTTTTGTTATATATAAATGAATGAATGAATGAAGAGTTTGGTTCCAAAATGCTATAAATCCATTTGGATTAATTTAAGTAAAAATGTGTTTTCTTTACCAAGAAAGTGGCAAGATGAAAACCACAATTTTCTGTTTCAAACTTTCAAAATGCAGTAAATCCATTGAATCAATATAAAAGTTATTTTTCATATTGAAACTGTTGAAAATACACAACATAGTAAGTTGATCCACATATGACAGCCTCTGAACTTGGTCAATACTAATCTTATATACAGGCACTGGACTAAAAATACATTCAATCAGTAATCGCTCCCAAAATGAATTCAACGGGTCATCTTGTTAATGCTATAAATTAATTACAACAATAACAGAAAATTTCATCTTGAACAACAATATCACATTAAACCACAGAAATTCCAAAATGGCATTTCCCTTACGTTCAACTTCCAAAAGTGCATTCATCTTTGCCATGTTACATTCATTTAGTTGACTAGTGCTATAGCCTACGCTGTATTAACAAAAACATTAATGGCATTAATAAAAACACTTACACTGACAAGCTACGCAAGATCACGTTCATAATCGAATGTGACTCATCTGCGATTATGAATGCGATATAGCAGTGATCTATGGCTCTATGTATTAAATGCTCCATCTGAAAGCACATGATGGAGATTTACTATTCACAGAACCTGCATTACATTGTCATTTAGCAGACGCTTTTATCCAAAGCGACTTACAAATGAGGATAATAAAAGCAGTCAAAACTAACAAAAGAGCAACAATATATGTGCAAATGACAAGTCTCGGTTAGCCTAACGCAGTGCACGTAGCAAGGTGTGTGTGTGTGTGTGTGTGTGTGTGTATATATATATATATATATCAGGGCTCGACGCTTACTTTTCTTTTTAGGAGCACTTGTGCTCCTAACTTAAAAAATTTAGGAGCACGTTCAAAATTTTAGGAGCACCTTCTAATTAATAATCCAAAATGTTATCAAAAAGTAGCCTTCCCATTACGAGGTAATATTTGACTCCTCTAATTTTATTAAAAGTATGTCATCTTTTGTCAAATTCTTAAATTATATTTTATAAGCTTTTTAAAATTTTTTATTAAAATGACAGAATAAGAGTAGAATAAGAAACAAGTTAAAAATCAAATGAAATCAGTATTAACAAAATGAATTTGTAGAGGTGGCACAGAAGAACACAAAAGTGGCTTGATGTACTTTCAGACATTTAATGAGGTTCAGAAGTGGAATGAGTGCAATTAAATCCATAAATCCATGATGATATTAATGTTTTAAATATAAAATTTTGAATATAGAAATATTAAATGATTAAAATACACAACATAGTAAGTTGATCCACATATGACAGCCTCTGAACTTGGTCAATACTAATCTTATATACAGGCACTGGACTAAAAATACATTCAATCAGTAATCGCTCCCAAAATGAATTCAACGGGTCATCTTGTTAATGCTATAAATTAATTACAACAATAACAGAAAATTTCATCTTGAACAACAATATCACATTAAACCACAGAAATTCCAAAATGGCATTTCCCTTACGTTCAACTTCCAAAAGTGCATTCATCTTTGCCATGTTACATTCATTTAGTTGACTAGTGCTATAGCCTACGCTGTATTAACAAAAACATTAATGGCATTAATAAAAACACTTACACTGACAAGCTACGCAAGATCACGTTCATAATCGAATGTGACTCATCTGCGATTATGAATGCGATATAGCAGTGATCTATGGCTCTATGTATTAAATGCTCCATCTGAAAGCACATGATGGAGATTTACTATTCACAGAACCTGCATTACATTGTCATTTAGCAGACGCTTTTATCCAAAGCGACTTACAAATGAGGATAAAAAAAATCACCCACTGACTTTCAAAGCTAACGACTTTCTACTTCGAGGATCTTGATAGAAATGTAGTGGAGTGAAAAGTACACTATTTGTCTTTCAAATGTAGTGAAGTTAAAGTCATAAGTTCCCAGAAAAAATAATACTCAAGTAAAGTACCGATACTCAAAAAGTGTACTTAAGTACAATACTCAAGTAAATGTACTTACTTACTGTCCGCCTCTGGTTATAGTTGAAATGTTCTTAGTGATAAAAATCTACCTCAGCTTAAGCTTAAAACTATAGGGAGCCCTTTTACATTATAAGGTTGCAATTAGGCCTAACAACTTAACCCAAACTTAAATTTAATTGCTATTTATTTTTAAATAGATGATCAACACTCAACTTTAAAAAATAAAAAAATAAAAAATTGTATGTAAACTGCACATAATGCAGTTTTTAAATTAATTTATAAATACAATTTCTAAGCTATTTGTTAAAATATATTCAATTACACAATGGCTGTCATAGCATGTTTCATAACAGATGAATTTAAACATACTGTACATGAAATAATTAAGACTAATTAGGTTTAGTAAAATATAATGAGTATATGGTGTAATATTTTGCAAAATGCTCCTCTCTAGACTTAATTTCTCTAGTGAACTAACGAGCTGTGGACACTGATGACTTGCTGAGGTAAATTAAATGCTACGTGACATTTTATTTCCACGCTGTATTGTTGATGTCTTTCTGCGGTTGAAACACTGATTGAGCAATTACATGAGGCATGAGATGTTCAGTCATGTTTATTCGCGTTAAAACTAGTAGTACAGAGGAAGGAATGATCGCGTTCACTCGTGCTCCGCTCTGCACAAATCTGCGGGGTTCACGGCTCAGCCACGGGAACCGGAGCTGATCGCGTCCACTCTAGTCAATGCTTGTGTTGGGATTATATACCAGCACGTTTCTGAACCGTCCCAGAAGCGGCTCTCCAAGGTGTTTATACAGCGATCTGTCATGCCACATCAAAGACTGTCAAAACGCCATTTATTATTTGAATTTACGGAGAGAAAAAAAAAAACTGTATTAGTTCGGTTCACATGCGTACCAAACCGAAAGACCCGTTCCGAATCTGTTTTTTTGCAGCCGATACTGAGTACCGATTTCTTGTCATGGTGATCGTCCGATGCCGATTCTGATGCTTCAAGCTTTATATAGACGATTTCATCGGGCGCACACGCCTGGCCTGAAGTTAACTTCCGGTCTGTGTTTGTTTATCAGTCTGGCTATGGCGCCGGCTACAAACGCAGTTAAGGTGATGCGTAGACTGAAGTTGGGCTCAGGTGGTTGTGCTGTGGGATGTGTTTACCATACATTTATTTATTTGTGGCGCTCACCACAATATCAAAACTGACAGATTTTCCAAAAGGCTTCGTTGAATAAACATGAGCACGTTTAAAAATCAAAACGAGCCGCGGGTGTTTTTATATCACTGTATTTCTGAAGGAAGACTATCTTTAGAAAATTTTCGATGTCATTTTCATTTAATCTTGAATGTTATATGGCTGATAAAGCAGCATTTGTGAGCTCAGCGCTGCTTTGTGTACAGCTATTACTGGGGAACAGTGTTGCCAGATTGGATGGACGATTTCCAAGCCCAAAAGCTCACAAAAACCCGCCCAAAACTTTAACTGTCAAAATAATGTGATGGAATATGTAAATAAAGTTTGATACGGCCATTTTTAACTCCTTAAAACAAAATAATGATGACAAAATAATATAAATATAATGTTAGATAAATTTCCCAGTTAAACGGATCAAATTGGGGCAAATAGCCTACATTAAAGAGAATTAGGCTACTGAACATGAATAAAATATGCAAGCTGATACTGTCAAAATGGCAATCAAGAAATTAACCGATACCCTCGAAACAACACACGCATCATTTTCAATGTCCGCAGTCAAAATCCATCCTCCACGCTGTGACAATTCACAAAAGACTATTTTTAGTCAAGCAGCGCGGAGAGCCACGTCAGAAACGTACCGCGGCTGGTTGATAAACACAAGCACTGACTAGAGCGGCTGCGATCAGCTCCGGTTCCTGTGGAGCCGTAATGCGCCACAGACGTGTGCAGTGAGGCGCAGATCAGCTCTAACGTCACTGAATCTGCTGTTAAAAATTAACCATCCATCATATCATCATGCAAAACATACACACAAATAGCAAATTTTTAATTGTTTCTCAAAACGTCATAGCATTTCCACACCGGAGATGACATGACTGCGGCGCCAAATTGTTTATGTCCCCACGCATCATGCACGTCGTCACGCGTTGACGTCATCAAATTGCGACCTCCGGCCGATCGTTCGGAGCATGAAAATTACAGATCTCTCCATTCTTTGTAAGTGGGAAAACTTGAAAAATCGGCAGTGTATCAAATACTTATTTGCCCCACTGTATATATATATTAGGGCTGGGCGGTATGACGGTATATATCGTTACCGCGGAATAAAGTGTCTATCGTTAGAGATTTTGCTATATTGTGTATTCCGCGGTATGCAAATATATCTGCGTGACATAGTACTACTTAAAGGGATAGTTCACCCCAAAATTAAAATTGTCATTAATTACTCACCCTCATGTCGTTCCAAACCCGTAAGACCTTCGTTCATCTTCAAAACACAAATTAAGATATTTTTGATGAAATGTGTGAGCTCTCTGACCTTCCATAGACAGCAACGCAACTGTAGTGTTCCCAGGATTAGAAACATAGTAAGACATCGGTAAAACAGTCCATGTGACATCAGTGGCTTAACTTCAGTTTTGCAAAGCTACGAGAATACTACTTGAGCGCAAAGAACAATCACAACGCACTGGATAGCTGGCCAATCAGAGCACACCTCGCTTTTCAGACTGATTAGCTTTGTAAAAATTGATGCGTTTTAGAAAGGCGGGGCATAGAGGAGAAACAATAGTGTACAGCAGTGTTTCCCAACTTTTTTTTAGTCGTGGCACCCTTTGGAAATTTTAACAAACTTGTGGCACCCTACAAAATTAATTTTGTCACAATATTTGAATTTCTAACTTCGATATGATAATTTGAAATGTGTAGATATTCGTTACAACAGGGAAGAAGTGCAGAATATAATGTCATACAGATATTTTTAATATTATTAAAAAATGTTGTCCATCAATGGTGGCAATCAGTAGGCTAATTTCTAATGAAGAGACCAATTTATATGACAGATTTTAATGTAGGCTTTTATACATATGCAAACATTATTTAATTACCATTATAACTAGCCATCTCATAATTTTTTGCTCACTCAGTGTTTTTTTTTTATTTTACAGTGGGATAATTTTGGTGCAGTAGCATGAGATAGCTTGATTTCAAACTTTGAATTGAATAAAAAATGACAAGTAAGCAGTCAGTAATAAAATAAGAAATAAAGAAATAATTTTTTAATAATGATAGCACAAATAAAAAATAACGACAGGCCTTCGAATTAAATAAATTGCTATTCGTTTTTCAGGTAGGTCTAACAGTTTTATTAATTTTTTTTACCAATTATCCAAATAATGTTTAGTCCTAGAAAGCTATTATTATCAGAACACGTGAGCATAACATAGCGGTTAGCAGATCAATGAATGAGTAATGAATGAGAGGGCAGCGCTACCAGAGTTGCCTGTATACCACACCATGTTACAACACAGTAGGGCTATTGCAGACAGAAACAATACTGTACTACATCGATGTTTCCTGTCGGCTCAATTTTTGAGTGTACTTTGCTGTTCCGATTCGCATGAACGGTATTCAAGTGGAGCTGAGTGGAGCGAGAACGCATAGAGCGCACACGCATAGGATAATACGCAGAGCATCACATCACGTGAAAGTGAACCCTGAGCGGTGAACTAATTTTCGGCAGCCGCAATTTCGGAGCATCTCTAATTATTGGCGACATCAGAAATGGATATTATATAATAGATGCTTTTTTGAACGTTTTAGCAATTTAAAAAATATTAAAAAAGGATTTTTTACACGGCACCCCTGCTCTCGACAGACGGCACCCCGGTTGGGAAACACTGGTGTACAGTATGTGGAAAATAATGTTTTTTTAAACCGCATAAACATATTTCATTACACCAAATACACCAAATAATGTTCTTTTTAGCAACATCATATGACCCCTTTAAAATGTTCAAACTTTTCCTAGAAAGACCAAGGACCAAGACCTCTCACAAAATCCTGTGGGAAACACTGCATATTCAGTTTTAAATGTTTCCTAACTTTTTTCCCCCTTTAGATTCCGGTAGATCTTCATGATAAGGAATTTCTACCTATTTTACAAGAGGAGCCCCTGCCACCATTGGCATTAGTCCCATTTACAGAGGAGGAACAGGTGAGAATTTGACCTGTTTACTCTGAAGACTTGCACATGAATTAGAAATGTCAAAGAGGTGCTTTCTCTAGTAGCTCTCTCATCTCTATGAAACTGAAATTGGGTTAAACTTCAAAGAAAAGCTGTGCTTACGTATTCAAGTAGTGGCATTTGTTTTGTTTTTTTGTATATTATGTAAATTTCTCATTTTGGCATATGCTGTGGTTGAAACGGAAAAGGAATGTACGCCCACTTGCAGTCTTGCGCTCACGCAACCCGTTGCTGAGTTTGCACGCATGTATGTATTGGCCCTTACATTGCTCTGCATGTGTGTCTGTCTCCACAGAGAAATTTCTCCATGTCTATAAACAGTGCAGCAGTACTCCGTCTGACAGGAAGGGGTGGAGGGACGGTGGCAGGGGCACCCAGAGGGCGAAGTTCTTCACGGGTGCGAGGTTAGCTGCGTTGCAACCACAGACTTTCCTTTTTTCCTGCCCAAAAGAAGTGCAGTAGCTTAATACATTTCTAACAGTGGAAATACGGCACTTTCTGTTAAACCAGAGCAGAGTGCAGACTTTTGTCACCTTGTGTAACATTTCCTTCCCATGTAGTTGTCGTCTCTGTACACACCAAATTTGTCATGCAGAATTAAGGTGAGCAAAGGTTAGACTAGTGCACGTGCTCATGAGCCCTTTTTTTGTTTGCATGACAGGGAGGGGCAGAGGAGATGGAGGGTTTTACCAAAGAAGTTTTGATGATGTGGAGGGAGGTTTTGGCCATGGAGGGAGAGAGATGCATCGCTCCCAGAGTTGGGAAGAGAGGTATTCAAAATGAATTGCACCTACAGCACAAACTGTCTGTAAGCAATTGCGAATCTACGGCATGAGGTATGTTGGTAGGTAACATGCAGACTAAAGGCCATTTCACACTGAGTACGATACCAAAAAGCGAGACGAATCGTTGACGAAAGGTGCTTTCACACAGAGTGTGAAACGATTAATCGCCTACTACTAATTGATAACTGCACGCTAGGTGGTGCTAAACAACAATGCATTTTTCCTCAGATATGTATTTCGTATATGGATTTAACATCATCTGCTGCTAAACAGCATAAAATTCAAAATAAAGTTTGGTTCTACACCAGAGAAACAAGCTATAATGCTTACAAGAATACATCTTAAAATATAATTAAAGGTACAATTAGCATCAAGCTACACTTGAAAATGTATATGATTATTAATGTTTTTGCTTAAAATCCACTTTAAACTATCATCGAGTGCTTGTAATAACTTCCGATTGTGACCTAAAGTGGATTTCAATTCTATAATAGGCAGTCATGCACTCTTTGTATATTTCATAATGGATTGAACGCTACACCTGCTTATCATTTGTCATAAACACCTATAATTGTTTATAAAAATACATACGGGCATGTGATCTAAGCTCAATCTAAGCGCGACGGGAAAAATCGACACACAGGACAGAAAAAAAATCGTTGTTTATTCGCACCGCGAATGATCGCGCCTGGTGTGAATAGTCCCATTGGGATCTGTTGTTTCAATTCTAAATTGTCATTGCGCCAAACATTCACTCCAAATTTTTGCGTTCAGTGTGAAAAGGCTTAAATGTCCCGGTATACTCATGGCCAAGTTATTTTTTTAGTTCTATGCTTATGGGTAAATAATTTAAAATACCTTTGCAGTGGTATACTGTCAGTGAATGTCTTGATGCAGCCTGTCCTCTCAGTAACAAAATAAACTCACTACAAAAAAAGACAGCGATGAGAAAACAGCAGTAAAGAAAGCATCCAATCATAGAGATGTGGATATGTTTGCATGAGCTCTGCAATTCAGCACTCCAGTCAAGTCATGTCACATTTATTTATATGGCACTATTTATGTAATAAATTGCTTTAAAGCAGCTCTACAGTATTAAACGTGAAAATAGTACCCGTGTCATTTTCGATTCGAATTTTCAATTTCTGCTATAAAGCAGCTCTCCAGTGTTCATGTTTAACTCCTGTATGACCTCAACAGACTGAACAGAATAAAAATTAACTGGAGAAGATTTCCATGTCAAAGAAGCAGAGACGTTTGCTTCGACAGGCGGTTTCGACATCTCAAAATGAACTCCAAGCAAACCTTTGATTTTGTTTGAGATGACATCACACTAGTTTGTTCTTGGATTTTATTTTAATTATATTGTGAGAAAATGTTTATAATAGCCTAGATATTGATGTAAAATAAACAGTGGGAAGCGACAAATTAAGTGTATTACTTTTCTGTTGTTTGTACATTTGGTTGGGGCTAACATAACACATTTTTCTCTGTCCTGCCCAGGGGAGACAGAAGGTTTGAAAAGCCAGGTCGAAAAGATCCAGGTTAGTAAGCAAGATTTTTAAGACATAAGTGAAAGGGGGATCAGATGCCTCTCTGTTTTTGTCATGTCACCATGTATTTGGAATGGGCCATATACAGCTCCCTGTGATTAAGAGATTGCATGAAAAAAATGATGAACTTTTAGGGGTGCTCCGATTGATCGGCTACCGATTAGGACTGGGTGGTATGATGGTATATATCGTTACCGCGGAATAGTGTCTATCGTTAGAGATTTTGCTATATTGTGTATTCCGCAGCATGTAAATATATCTGTGTAGCATACTGCTTAAAGGTTATATACACCTTTGAGTGATAAGGAAACATGCATGAATAAGAAAATAATGAGTGACGCACTTGATCGAGTTAAGTGCAATAAGCAGTGAAAAAAAGCTCAATCTGCTGCTCGCGCAGACTGACACACGGCCGAAGACCCTTTTAGACAGCATGCGATCGTGAAAACAGATCTTTCTTGTGTTATTGTGCTTGAATGGTCAAATACACACACAGTTATGTCATAATGCGTGTGGTTTCAGTATATTGGATTTGTCTTAAAGGGACAGCAGCCTTATTTACCTGCTGCTCTCTGTCATTAATGTTAATGTTTGATTTATACACTGAAGACTATGCAGTGTTTTATTTATACACTTTATTCAATTTCTGTAATATTTCTTACTACAAATAAACCTAGCCTACTGTAGCTAAATAAATTTATTTCATATTTATTTGTTCTGTCGAGTGAATCGCCGTGTGCTCTCTCTCTTTCCCTCTTAAAATGCACAAATGGTTTCAAATCACCACATCGCGTCTGCACTATAAGCGAGCTGCACACTACACAGTTGACAGGAAATGTCACTTGCACAATCGAGGCAGTGTTGCATCGTCTCTAAAGTTTATAAATTGCATTTCTTTTTAATTCTTGCCAGTGTTTAAACCATTCAGCACTCACGCATTCTCCTAGAGACGGTGCGCTCAGGCACACTCAAAGCGCACACACATAACGCCAGGTTCACTCATACTCTTGCTTATATTTATTGCGTTTAAACACGTCTATGCAAGATTGTATTACTGTACTGCGTAAAAAGAGAATCACAATGCTCAAAAAGCATTTTCAGTAACAACATTTGTTGTTGAACCTGGCGTGAGGCTGCTTTACGTACAGCTCACAAAATCAGGCTTGTGCTGTGTGTAAGCTATTGTGCAACAATTGCCCCATTATAAAAACAAAAATGCACTGCATGATCAAACATTTAGGTGAAATTATATATTTTTGAAAAATGTAAAAAAAAAAAATAGAAGGGAATTCCTCCCATTTTCAAAAATTAAATTCAGGCCCTGAATGAATGTCTGTAAAAATCCTGACTGGAGCATCACTATAAGTAATTCTACATAATAAAAAGAAGGCTTCAAAAATATCGGCAGGGACGGACTGGGAGTAAAAAACGGCCCTGGATTTTCTCCCAAATAGGCCCACCACAACTACAAACAGCCGCTACTATCTCACAATATTACAGCAATCAATGTATTGCATTTATGGCAAATAACATCACAAAACCCATGGTGACCCTGCTGAAAAAAAACAATAGAAACCATCACAGAAATTCTAATGGTTTCCACTACAAATGCCATTACAAACATTACAAACCATCAACTTGGAAAAATTAAAACCATTAAATAATGGTTTCCTGTAGTGTGTTTTGGGACATGTTCCATTAGGATTTAGTGGTTTTAACAATAATAATATTTAACAACAATAACAGCCAAGCAATAAGCAGTGAAAAAAAGCTCAATCTGCTGCTCGCGCAGACTGACACACGGCCGAAGACCCTTTTAGACAGCATGCGATCGTGAAAACAGATCTTTCTTGTGTTATTGTGCTTGAATGGTCAAATACACACACAGTTATGTCATAATGCGTGTGGTTTCAGTATATTGGATTTGTCTTAAAGGGACAAACATATTTTTTAATGTTAATGTTTGATTTATACACTGAAGACTATGCAGTGTTTTATTTATACACTTTATTCAATTTCTGTAATATTTCTTACTACAAATAAACCTAGCCTACTGTAGCTAAATAAATTTATTTCATATTTATTTGTTCTGTCGAGTGAATCGCCGTGTGCTCTCTCTCTTTCCCTCTTAAAATGCACAAATGGTTTCAAATCACCACATCGCGTCTGCACTATAAGCGAGCTGCACACTACACAGTTGACAGGAAATGTCACTTGCACAATCGAGGCAGTGTTGCATCGTCTCTAAAGTTTATAAATTGCATTTCTTTTTAATTCTTGCCAGTGTTTAAACCATTCAGCACTCACGCATTCTCCTAGAGACGGTGCGCTCAGGCACACTCAAAGCGCACACACATAACGCCAGGTTCACTCATACTCTTGCTTATATTTATTGCGTTTAAACACGTCTATGCAAGATTGTATTACTGTACTGCGTAAAAAGAGAATCACAATGCTCAAAAAGCATTTTCAGTAACAACATTTGTTGTTGAACCTGGCGTGAGGCTGCTTTACGTACAGCTCACAAAATCAGGCTTGTGCTGTGTGTAAGCTATTGTGCAACAATTGCCCCATTATAAAAACAAAAATGCACTGCATGATCAAACATTTAGGTGAAATTATATATTTTTGAAGAATGTAAAAAAAAAAATAGAAGGGAATTCCTCCCATTTTCAAAAATTAAATTCAGGCCCTGAATGAATGTCTGTAAAAATCCTGACTGGAGCATCACTATAAGTAATTCTACATAATAAAAAGAAGGCTTCAAAAATATCGGCAGGGACGGACTGGGAGTAAAAAACGGCCCTGGATTTTCTCCCAAATAGGCCCACCACAACTACAAACAGCCGCTACTATCTCACAATATTACAGCAATCAATGTATTGCATTTATGGCAAATAACATCACAAAACCCATGGTGACCCTGCTGAAAAAAAACAATAGAAACCATCACAGAAATTCTAATGGTTTCCACTACAAATGCCATTACAAACATTACAAACCATCAACTTGGAAAAATTAAAACCATTAAATAATGGTTTCCTGTAGTGTGTTTTGGGACATGTTCCATTAGGATTTAGTGGTTTTAACAATAATAATATTTAACAACAATAACAGCCAACCAATTACCAGTAGAGACCAATAGGGTCCATTACAATTTCCATTAAAATCAATACAATTTACATTATAACCAGTAAAACCATTACAAATTCTATTGATGGTTTCTATTGTTGTTGGGTTATTTTCAGCAGTGTACTGAAATAAATATATTATTATATGAACTTAAATACTTAATCTACATAAAAAGAGCAGAAAGCAAAAATGTATATGACATAATAATAAACATAAAATCTAGAAACCTGAAACTACAGAATTCTTCAATTTGAGTATTAATTTCTCTCTCTCTCTCTCTCTCTCTGTATATGTGTCATGTTAACCAGAGCCAATCACCTTATAGGCTACTTAATTTACTGTTTTCTAACTCAATATCTCTCAAGTGTAATCCATTGTAGAATCGCTGCTGTTTCTATGAATTAATGGAATATTCATGTCAGACAATGCAGAGCGATAAATAGCAGTGGTCGCTCGGACTAGCGAGAGAGGCGGGCAAAGGTCACCTGATGTAACTGTTCCCTTTTTTTTTCTTTTAGCTTCTCCCAAACACCTTTATCTTCACGTTTTTTGCTTGCCGTCATGAGCCCTCTCTCCTTCGCATCAGTTTCGGTTTATTATAAGCAAAAATAGATTGCATTAGCGCCCCCTTTTGTCGGTCATCAACGTCACTTAATTTTACACTTTCTTTGATGATGAACCAGCCAGGCCGACGGCCATCGAACGGACGGCCTTTCTGGACTTCTCCAGAACGTCCAGATGGCCAGTCTGCCCCTGGCGATCGGTATCGGCAGATACGGCTTCCTGTGATCGAAGATCGGCCCAAAAAATCCCGATCAGAGCACCCTTAAGCACTTTCTACATGCATAGTTTGCATTTATGGGTTGTGGGATTAAAAAGTGTCAGATGACTCCCAACAAAGTGTGACACATGGTGTAATGCATCACATTTTATGTCGGCACTGAACCAACTGAATCTCTTTGTCCATAGATGGAGCACCAGCCCATTTTCCACTCAATCACAGTAAGTGGTTCTCTTTGCTAACAGACCTATAACATGTACATTACCGTTTAAAAGCTTATGGTCTGAAAGTTATGAAGTTAAAGAAATTCATACTTTTATTCAGCAATTATGCATTAAATTTATCAAAAATGTCAAGTAAAGGCTTTGTTACAAAATATTTCTGTTTTAAATAAATGCTGTTCTTTGTACTGTCTATTCATCAAAAAAATGTATGACTGTTTCCACAAATATATTAAACAGCTCAACTGTTTTCAACTTTGATAATGATGCAAAGTGTTTCTTGAGCAACTAATAAGCGTATTAGAATTATTTTAAGGGGTTAAGTGACACTGGAGGAGGAGTAATGGCTGAAAACTCAGCTTTGCCACCACAGGAATAAATTATTTTAAAATATTAGAATAATTTCAGTAACTTTTCAGAATATTTCTATTTTTACTGTATTTTTGATGCAAATAAATGCAGATTTAGTGAGCATAAGAATTTTCTTTCTAAAACATAAAAAAACTGTACTGAGCCCAAACATTTCAACAGTAGTGTTTTATAGATGCATGGCATTCTTCCTGAGCTTTGAGTCAGTCATAAATTCGTCAAACTCAACATGTACTACTTGATCTTGTTTTTTTTTTTTCATGGACTTTTTTCTTCCTAAAAGTACGGCCAAGCTATGAGGATGCTGGTGCAGGGACTGCTCGAAAGAACGAGTTCATTCGCTCCGAGAGTGACAACTGGCGCATGTCTCGAGATGAGCAGAATGGAGAGGATGATGAGGGGGGTTGGAGGATTGCGGGTTCTCGTCGGGATAATGAACGATGGTGTCCTCCGAGTCCAGGTGTGTTGTACGCCCTTTTTGTTCCTCAGGAATTTTGTATACATAATTTGAAAATGTTGTGATCCAAACTAATTCCTCATTTGCAGATGGCCCACGACCAGCTGGGCGGCGGGAACACCCGGATCAACGTCGACGCTTCCCTTTCGACTCGAGGGGTGAAGATGGTGGTTACCGTAGGCCTCAGTCAGGCAGCGGGAGCTTAGAAGAGGAGAGAGACAGTTTGCCAGAATGGTGTCTGGAAGATGCAGAGGAGGAGACGGGGACATTTGACTCCTCTGGGGCCTTCCTCTCACTCAAGGTGAGGGTGTTGGAAGTGAGTTCTTGAACTTTGATCTTTTATTCTATATTATTGAGTAGTAAATAAGGATGTGTTTCTAGATTAATGTGTTTTTCATGAGTGAATTTTCCTCATTGCTCATTTAGAAAGCTCCTAAGGAGCCGATCCTGGAAGAGGCGGAGCTGGACTTCCGGCCACTGGAGGAGAATGAAGAATGCACAGAAAAGGATGACAGTGAATCAGAACAAACCAAAGATACTGACACAGAAAGTAGTAGACGTGAGAGTGACCGAAATGAAGGTGAGAAGGCAGTCTCATTGGGGTAGAAGTAGTCTCTTTTGCAAAAACAGAGTAAAAACAGTAATATTGTGAAATATTATTACAAGTTAAAACAACTGTTTTCTATTTGAACATATTTTTAAATGTAATATATTCCTTTGGTGGAAAATCTGAATTTTCAGTATCATTACAGTCTTCGGTGTCACATGACCCTTAAGAAATCATTCTAATATGCTGATTTGCTGCTCAAGAAACATTTCCTATTATTATCACAGTCGAAAGGTGCTATTAAATTATAATTTTTTTTAAGACTTTAAAGGTCTTAAATTTAAGTTTAAATTTATTCCATTCTTGCGGATTAAAAGTATTAATTTCTTTTACTTTTTAAAAATCTTACAGACCCTTAACTTTTGAATGGTACTGTAATTTTCCCCCCATTTTTAAGTCTTCAATCTTGTACATTTTCAGGTAACATTTCAACATTACTTTAACAATTGACTATAATTGTCATCATTTTAATCAAATGTTATTTTCTGGTTTACAGAAGGTTGTAAATCGGAAGAGCCATCGCCAGTTGCTGAACCGTTTCCAGCAGTGGTAACGCCTCCCAAGGCTGTGATCCCCCCTCCCCTTCCATCTGTGCACCCAGAACCAGCTGTAGAAAGTGAGAGACCATTGGAGAGAACGACAGTAACAGAACTCAGGCCTGAACTCAGTAAAGCACCACTACACACAATCCTACCAAACAGCATTGTGGAGGCTATTTCCATACCACATGTCACAAACACACTCCCAGGTAATGATTGCATAAATAAATATTTACTTATGCAAATTCTTTGTTATGAGGATATTTTGGGAAATAAAGTTATGTAGCATTCAGTTGAGGAATCCCTAGTTGCTTCTGCTTCCAGATCTTCCAGTCCCGACACCTTCAGTGCTCCCCATTCAGTCGGTACCCACTCAAACCCAGCAGGTAAAGCCTTTGGAGATGCCAGTGGCTGTGGCTCCTGTTCTCCCCCACTCCATGGGCATTGTGGGCTCTATCAGCGGGCCCTCTGCCCTACCTTCTGACATGGATGAGGATGAGGGACTCAAGCACTTTGAGCAGGTTTGAATGGCTGTTTACTGTATAGCAGTGCTTGCATCTGAATATTAATCTGGTGCCCAAATTAGAAGTTAAAAAAATGTTAAATGCACAACAGAACAATTTTAAAGTCTATCAGCTGCGTTATAATACTGCTGTGAAGATTGAATGTTTCAACAATAGAAGTTCACATCCTCTTTCTCCTTAATGGAACAGGAAGCCGAGAAAATGGTGGCATACCTGCAGGATGGCGGCGTGGACGATGAGCGTTTGGCGACTAAGATTGTTCGCAAACCCACAGCTCTTACCATTACCCATGAGGCTGCATTCAAATGGTTTTACAAAGATCCGCAGGGAGAAATCCAAGGTAGAAAATTCAGTATCCAAACTAATATTAGCCCTGCATTTTGAAAGCTGTTTTGCAGCAAAAACATTGGCCAGATTAAGTACACTACCAGTGAAAAGTTTTAATGTTTTGGAAAGAAGCCGCTCATACACGCCAAGGCTGTATTTTGTTGATCAAAAATATTGTTAAACAGAAATATTGTGAAATATCATTACAATTTAAAATAACTATTTCCTTATTAAATATATTTTAAAATGTAATTTAATCCTGTGATGACAAAGCAAAATTTTCAGTAGCCATTACTCCAGTCATCATAATCCTTCAGAAATCATTCTAATATGCTGATTTGGTGCTCAAGAAACATTTCTTAACACAGTTGTGCTGCTTAACAATTTTTGTTGAAACTGGATACATTTTTTAAGGATACATTCGAATTTCTGTAGGCGGGAATTCTTTGTAATGAAATTCTAATGAGCCACTTTGTGATATCATAAAGCCCGGAAACCAAACGCTGTAGTCCAAACGAGCCGTTTGCTGTAGTTCTTGAAAATTGATTTTTTAAAAACTAAATATCTCCCTTTGGAGTGGACTTTGAGATTTGTAACTTTCTAGATCTTTTTTATGCCCAAACATACACACTACACACTGACTAAAATTAAAAAAGTGAAAAAGCATAATAGGACCCCTTGAAATGTTTTTATCAAAGCATAATTTTCATAAAATTTGTATAAAAGCATAAGCTTAAAAATGGAGCTTATTTTTATTCATGATGCAACATTGTAAATAAATAAAAAAAACGTAAATGTTTTCTTATTTCTTATAAACATTTGAATTTTCGGCAAATTGATTACTTTGTCAAAGTTCCCATGTACAAAATTACTGAGTGCCAGACTAAATCTTTGGCTTGTATTTTAAGACATGCATCTTACAAAAGCTTGCCAAAGAGCATATAGCTTTTGCCTGCGATGAAGCCTCTCTAACCCTCAAAGAACTCAGAATGTTACTGTGCTGCTCTAAATAGCCACATTCAGTGACCCCAGTCTGTCTGTCTTTTCACAGGACCATTTAATAACCAGGAGATGTCTGAGTGGTTTCAGGCAGGCTATTTCACCATGACCTTGCAGGTGAAGCGAGGCTGTGATGAGATGTTCCAGCCCCTTGGAGAGATGATGAAGTTGTGGGGGCGAGTGCCCTTTACACCCGGCCCCATGCTACCTCCCATACTGGTAATAAGACTCTCATGTATCTCTGTGAAATGCCAGATCCAGGACTTCTTCCACAGTTTTTCAGCATCCTAAAAGTTTTGATTTGTTTGTGTTTTGTTTTTTATATAGGGAGATGAAGCTCAAGAGAGGATGAAGAGACAACAGGAGATTAATGTTCTAAATATGTATCAGCTACAGCAGCTGCAATATCAGTACTTACTCAGGTATGATGACAGACAGTGAAGTGTTTAATTTTTGCAGTGCTAACAGAATCGCCAGAAAGAAAAGCAAAAAAAAAATGTGTTCAAAAACTCAATTTCACTCTTCCATCTTCCATCGTTCTACCCTGAACTTGCACCATTTGTTGAACCAATGTTATTTTCAGCCCAGTTCGGCTGCCTAAGTAGATTGTGATTACATTTAGTGTGATGATTTCTAATAACACACAAATTCACACTTCACCTTTAAATATACAGGACAGTTATAGGAATTTTAGAAGAAGCCTTTCTTTCATTTGGTGCTGAAAAAAGCTATTCTTATTATCAATGTTAAAAACAGTTGTCCTGCTTAATATTGTTGTGGAAACCCTTATTAATTTTCATGATTTTCGATTAATAGAATTTTTAAGAGAACAGCATTTATATGAAATGGAAATCTTTTGTAACTTTATACAAGTCTTCATTGTCACTTTTGATCAATTTAATGCATCCTTGCTGAATATGTTCTAATTTCATAAAAAGTGCAAATGCATGAATTTTTTATTACATAAGTTTATTTAACTCGGAACAAAATGAAAGTTGCTAAGACACCTTTTATTTTCATGTAGGCAACAGTATGCTCTGGCTCAGCAGAAAGTTTTAAGCTCTGCACCTCCTCCACAACAGCAGCAGCTCAATCTCCTCCTCCATCAGGCACTTAAGATCAGGTGCGATTAAATTACTTTTGTTTTCAGTTTTCCTGTCACAATCACTCATCAGAGCAAACAGAGGAATGTATTATATTAATACAGCAAAGCGTGGGTGGTGTGTTACATTGCACTGGTATTGCGGTTGAGCTTCTGTTACACAATCTTATGGTTTCATTTGTGTGCCCCTGCAGAACGCCAGAGCTGCAACAGAGCCTCTTACCTTCTGTCACACGCTCCATGTCAGTTCCAGACTCGGGATCTGTTTGGGAAATGCAGAACCCCTCCACTGAGGCATCCTGTTCTCCAAACATGCAGCCCTCTACTCCCAGCAGTACGTCTGAACATTTAGAACTGGAAATTAATTTTTTTTCCCTACTGTAGAATAAAGGATAGTTCACCCAAAATTTTAAATTTTCATTTACACACCCTCAAGTTGTTCCAAACCAGATATTTCTAAAAAGCTGATTGGTAACCAAACAGTTGACGGTAACCATTGACTTCCATGGTATGGGAAAAAATATTTATATTTAAATTAAAAAAATTAAATATGGCCGATGCGTTTTATTTTGACGCTGCTGAGAACAGCAGCGCCTGAGCACACAGTGCTCACATTCTCCCTCTTGTTAGCTGTTGTTAACATTTCTGTCTAATACGGATAGAAGTCTTGTCTAATACTCAGATAGAACGGTTAAACAAAGCAATTAAAATGTATACAAAAAGTATTATAACGATTGCGTTTATATTATTAGTAATAGAAAGGCAAATATTATAATACTTTCTTGTTTGCCGTAAGCATTCAGCAAATACGCATTTATATCATTTAAACAAATCTTTGAATGACTAATGAACATTTAATTTCACAAACCTTGCAAACTTAGTCGAATCCAGTTGTGAGATCTTGTGAAGTGTGCATTTGTATCCTGCATGATCGCGTGTTCTCTGCGTGACGGTCGGTCCGTGTGAATCAAATGCGGACAGGTGGAGAGTTCGGCTTCACTGGAGATGCGCGATCGACAAGCTTTAAACTCATGATTTTAAATGATGCTGCGCTTTATGCATTTGCCTACTGCCATATTCATGTCATTTTCACTGTGGTATATGTAAAATGAGTGTTACCTTGGCTTTATTTGAAAAAATATGATTCCCAATGCACACAAACTTCCCAGAATAAATACTGAGTGCCCTGTTGGTTACAGTGTTTACTTCCTTTTTAACTATATTTTTATTAAATATTTATTTATTTGTGAAAAATACTTTGTCATCTTAAGTATAAGTAGGTTGATTTAAAGGGGTCATATGATGCGATCTTGCAAAGATCCCTTTGAAGTTGCAAAGACTAAAGTCTCAAAACCAAAGAGATATTCTTTATCAAAGTTATGAGGTATTTGAGACCGCACGATATTGAAGAAAAATCTGGTGCAACTTGTTAAATTATGCATTATGATAACATTTATAATGTTATTTTTGCACTAAATCATCGACAGCAGCTGTGGATGCTTTGGGTTGACTCATTTTCTCAGACTAGTTTTCTATAATAACATCATGCCTGCTTGATGATCATCTGCATATGTCATCGGAGATGCATCTTTTTGTAACCTTTTGAAGTATTAAAGTCATTCAGTTATTGCAAACGGTTGTAATAATATTCATATCAAGATTTGTGATATTTAAATTTACTAGATCGTGGAGCCCTAATGAAGTGGCATCTAAAGAATTTGTGAAAAGAATTTGTAAAGGGATAGTGATGAAAATTGAAAATGAAAATTACCCCATAATTTACTCACCCTCAAGCCATCCTAGGTGTATATGACTTTCTTCTTTCAAACAAATACAATCAGAATTATATTTAAAAATGTCCTGGCTCTTCCAAGCTTTCTAATGGCAGTGAATGCCATTAGAAAGCTTGGAAGAGCCAAGCTTTCTAATGGCAGTGAATGGGTGATGTTCAATAATCCAATAGAAGTCCAATAAACTGCACCAATCCTTCCTGATAAAGTGCTCCACACCCCTCCGTGGGGTGGGGGGGGGGGGTTAATAAAGGCCTTCTGAAGCTAATCTGTGTGTTTTTGTAAGAAAAATATCCATATTTAGAACTTACAAACCATAATCTCTAGCTTTGTGCGCTACGTGCATTCATGGTAGAGTGGCGTTCCAGCGGATGACGTAGGATGTAGGCGACTAGGCGTAGCATTGTAGCAAGTTCCATTGAGAAGTGACGAACGCGGAATTGAACAGGAGAGAGCAAAACAAAACACCAGTCACGAGTTAGGAAGTACAAAATGAGGATTTGTAAAGAAAAATGTCAGAGGATTTCGATATAAGCCAAGACTAGCATGTTCTCACCAGATCTTACACTGAGATCTTTCCACGTTTTTTATCAATAGTCCAATAAAGGGCATCCATCCATCATAAAATGTGTCCCACACAGGGGGGGGGGGGGGGGGGGGGGGTTAATAAAGGCCTTCTGAAGCTAATCTGTGTGTTTTTGTAAGAAAAATATCCATATTTAGAACTTACAAACCATAATCTCTAGCTTTGTGCGCTACGTGCATTCATGGTAGAGTGGCGTTCCAGCGGATGACGTAGGATGTAGGCGACTAGGCGTAGCATTGTAGCAAGTTCCATTGAGAAGTGACGAACGCGGAATTGAACAGGAGAGAGCAAAACAAAACACCAGTCACGAGTTAGGAAGTACAAAATGAGGATTTGTAAAGAAAAATGTCAGAGGATTTCGATATAAGCCAAGACTAGCATGTTCTCACCAGATCTTACACTAAGAGATCTTTCCACTCTCTTGTGTAATCGCATACCAGTTAGTGAAAGCTAGAGATTACGGTTTATAAAGTTTTAAATATGGATATTTTTCTTACAAAAACACATAGATTCGCATCAGAAGGCCTTTATTAACCCCCCCGGAGCCATGTGGGGCACTTTTCATGATGGATTGACGCAGGTTATTGGACTTCTATTGGACTATTGAACATCACCCATTCACTGCCATTATAAAGCTGGGAAGAGCCAGGACATTTTTTAATGTAACTCCAATTGTATTTGTCTGAAAGAAGAAAGTCATATACAACTAGGATGGCTTGAGGGTGAGTAAATCATGTTTTTTTTTTTCATTTTTGGGTGAACTATCCGTTTAAAGGCATATTTATCAAATGGTTCAATTGTAAAATCAAAGTATAACCTTGCTTTGTGTCTTTTTAGCTTGGGAAGGAAGTAGCGTATGGGATCTGCCACTAGACTCCATGCCTCAAGCGTCTTCCATTGAGCAGATGGAGAAAGCCAAAGCTTTGAAGGTAAGAAATATTTGATATACAAGTGCCATTTTATGGCTTTACTTGACATAAACATTTAACTGAAATAAGATTTATAAACTTGTGCCAAGGCAACATTTATTTTCATTTAGTTTAACTTGATGTACTAAAATAACTAAAACAAAAATTAGTAAATTATAAAAAAACTAATAAAAATGACGAAAACACAAAATTACTAAAAATGTAACTTGCATTAAAATGAAAACGCAAATTCTAAATATTATTCCAAATATTTACAAAAATCGAGATGCAAATCGCATTTTGTAAATGTGTTTTTTTCCCCTTCTTTTTAAATGGAATTTCTCTTCTGCTCTAAAGCTTGAGATGGAGAGACGAGAGGCAGAGCTTCGGGCCAAAAGGAAAGAGGAGGAGAGGAAACGGCTGGAAGAGGCACTGCATGCTAGACAAGAGGAGGAGCGGAAACGTTTGGAGGAAGAAGAGCTGGCACGGCGCAAACAGGTGAGGAGAGAAGAGAAATTGTGCAATGCACTTTGAGGCTCACATACAATGCTTTACGTTAGAAAAAAATTGGTACCATATAGAGGAATGATAGTTTTGGCATAAGTTTGTCGTACAAGCACTCACTGCACTTTTTGTTGCGGAAACTGTTCTTAATGTACTTGCATAGAGAGGCAATTGGCACATTCATGTGATATTTACACAGCTGAACTAGTCACATTACTAGTCAGAATTATAAGTGGGTGGTCCTTTGATGCTCCGTGGCATCAATGCAGTATTTGTGTCTCTTTAGGAGGAGGCTCTCCAGAGGCAGCGGGAGCAGGAGGAGGCGCAGCGGTGGAAGAAAGAGGAGGAGGAAAGGTTAGCTAAAGAGGAGGCACTCCGTCGGCTGGAGGAAAAGAGAAGAGAAGAGGAAGAGAGGAGACAAAGGGAAGAATTCCTCCGCAAGCATGTAAGACTGACCTGCGCATTAACATTTGCTATAAAATGGATTTAAAACTGTTTGAGCCACATTCAAAACCTTTGTAAAATAACAATTGTTGGGCAATTACCAAAGATTATTTAGGCAAAAAGTTTAAATTGGATATGAAAATATTTACAAGACATGTCAATGAGTAATTTCGTCTGTGCCTACTATTGTTACTATGTCAGTCTTAGTGGTTTTACAAGCAATTGAGGATGTTTAATAAGAGCTTTGTTTCAGAAATAAGAACACCCCTAAACCAATGTAAAATCACTAATGCATGGCCTATGGAATAGCATTTGTTATGGTTTAGTGCTCTTATTGATCTTTTTTTGTTTAATATTTTCCAGCAGGAAGAGGAGCGGAGGAAACAGGAAGAACTGGAAGCTCAGAGGCGGCTTGAGGAAGAGAAGAGGCTAGAAGAGGAGGCTGCGGCAGCTGCACTGGAGAGGCAACAGCAGGAGGAGCAGAAGAGGAACGAGCAGGAGGCGCAGAGACAGCAGGAGTTACAGAGGCAGCGGCAGCAACAGCAGGAGGCACTCCGTCGACTGCAGCAGCAGCAGCAACAACAGCAGCTCGCGCAGATGAAGGTGGCACATCCTGCAGATAATTAGAAATAACTATTACTATTGTTATTAAATTGTTTAATTTACAGCGTTTATTAAATTGTTATTTTTTTTACAGTGCAATTGTATTATAGCAAATGTAATGATTGATTTTAATATAATTATTGATTAATTTTATATAATTCTCATAAATATAATAGTTATTATTATTACTATTATACTGTATAGTTATTATGAATAGAGAGAACCGACTTTCCTTCTTTTTTGTGCTTAGTTCATCACAAGCCTGCTAATTTTACAAAAAATGGCATTTATGATGGTGGCATTACCTGAAAACATCTTTTTTTTTGTTGAATGACCCAGTTATTGTATTTTGGTTTTTCATGTGTATGTTCCCAGCTCCCTTCATCCTCTAAGTGGGGTCAGCAGTCGACCACAGCAAGCACCCTCTCACAGTCTCAAAATGCCCTGTCGCTTGCTGAAATCCAGAAACTGGAGGAGGAGAGAGAACGACAGACACTGGAAGAGGTATGCCAGGGATTCTTCTTCCCCAGCATTCACTTTCTCTTGTAAATTACAACAGGATCCCATGTGACCAAGCAGGAGCCAAAAACTATTTAATAGAGATATGAGAACACTTAGCAGATGACAAATCTCGTCCTTAGTGCGTTTTTTTGTTCTTCGTCCCTGCAGCAAAGACGACAGCTGCAGGAGTTCCAGAGGGCCCAGCAGCAGCAACCTCAGGCGAAGCTCTCAGGCTGGGGCAACGTGGCCAAGCAGCCAGCGGCCACCAAGTCTCTGCTGGAAATCCAGAGAGAGGAAGCGCAGCAGATGAAACAACGGAAGGAGCAGCAGCAGCAACAACCGCAGCAACAACCACAGCAGCAGCAGCAGCAGCAGCAGCAAAACTCAACCGTTACCCAGCAAAAAAGCACACAGAACCGAGTGGTGAGTTTGAGCAGCCTATAGTTATAGTACCCTCAGAAGTGGGTGTCAGAAGTACATTCAGTGTTCCCACAGGTCCTTAGAAATTCTTAATGTCATTTTAAGGTCCTAAGTTTTAAATATCTTAAATGGCATAACAAAAGTCTTGGTGTTAAATTTCTGGGCCACCCTGTCATCGGAAGGAAAGACTGAAATCATTAAATTCAGTATAAAGATTTTACAAGTATTGGCACAATAATAATTTTATTGCCTTTCTTTAAACACATTATCATAGTTTCAGCAAAATCCAATATGGACTGACCTCTAATTTGTATGTGCTGATATTTTAGTGCAATTTTAATGCATATGCATGTATTGAATAAAATGTCTTGAGTATTTAAACTTGCACTTACCCTGTTTTGCAGCTGAACGTGTGCCTCAGTCTAATAATTTGTGCAGATCTTAATGTTCTTAATCTTATGTTTGATTTTAAAACTTTGAAAATATCTGATCTGAGTGCATTAGTCGTAGTACAATAGATTGCATGACCTCTCTGTCTCTGTCTAGGCCCTCAATTCATCAGTGTGGGGTTCTGTTAATAATGTCGGCTCTAACTGGATGATGGACAGCAGCAGTGTCTGGGGTGATGCTCAGAACTCTAATATTGGCTTCTGGGATGAAGCAGTAAAGGAGGCCACCCCACCTCAGGCCACACGAAAGAGCCACAATCAGAAAAACAAGGACAACGCTAACCTCAGGTGAACCATTACACATATTATTGTCTGTATTGCTCTAAACAGTGCAATAAAACCTCTTGCAAAAAAAAAAGCTTTTTGTGCCGTTTCCATGCTGTATTTTGTAAAATAAGCTGTCATGTGCAGTAATAGCAGCAGTGGTAAAGCCAGTAAAAAGGTGGAAGAGGAAGAGAAGCTTCTGAAACTGTTCCAGGGAGCCAATAAGACCCAGGACGGCTTTATCCAGTGGTGTGAACAGACTCTACACACTCTCAACACAGCCAATAACCTCGATGGTGAGTTTCTGACACACACACACATTTCTCAACCTCAACTATCATGCTTATTGGCATCTGTTTCTCATACAACGCGCAAACTTCTTCCCACAAACCACTTCCCTCTCAGATGTTTCATCGTTTTTTTATCTTGATTATTTTAATGTGATGGAGTCAATAGACTGGCTTCTAACGTTAAAAAGGTCTTGTTTCAGAAAACATCTAGTTGTAGTCTTTTGAATAATACTATGAATAAAACAACATGGGTTTAGTGTTCAGAAATTTGCCCTGTAACATGGTAATGAAGAAATAAATTGCACCCACAAATATTATATATCATGCATAACCTCTTGAAAAAAGACTTATGTAAAGTTTTTTGAAAGTCATCAGTCTTTCCCTCTTCACACAGTCCCCACCTTTGCATCATTCCTGAAGGAAGTGGACTCGCCGTACGAGGTACACGAATATGTGAGAGCCTACCTGGGCGACACTCCACAGGCCAAGGACTTTGCCAAGCAGTTCCTGGAGCGCCGTGCCAAACAGAACGCTAACCAGCAAAAACCTCAGCAGGGACAGCAGCAAAAACAGCAGGTGCGTTTGTGTGCCTATGCACTAGTATGCATGTGCGTGTGTATTAATGTCATTTTCACTGAACTCCCTGTGTTTGTGTCTTAGGACTCTGTGTGGGGATTGAGCCAAGTGTCACAGTCAGTCCTGCACCAACAACAACAACAGCAGCAGCAGCGGTTTGAGACTGTCACCTCAGGCAAGAAGAAGAAGAAACAGAAGATGGTACGAGCCGACCCGAGCCTTCTAGGTGAGTGTTGGGAAAGTAATTCCTAAATTTTGTCATTTTAAAACTTGATATGGTTTGTAGAGAAATCACTCAGTGTTTCAAATTCCTTTACTTGAAAGAAACTTTAATTGAAATATAATACTACTAATACTATAACAGAATCTCAATGGTATTAAAATAACACTGTTATTGATGCAAGGGTTTTTTCCCCCCACATGTTTACCATATTTTTTGTTGGTGTTTTACATTAAAGAATCTAATGAGAATAACAGAAATAAAAAACACTATACTAAATTGTCCGGATGCAATATTATGTGAAAAAAAATACAGTTTTCATAACTGCCAGTCATTATTATCAATATCAAATATATATTGAGATATATATTGTTTAAAAATAGTTTTTTGGTTTTATTTGGACCAATAATTAATTATTAAAATTCTCATTACAAAAATGCAAAAATATATAATGTCCACTGATATATATAATATCCACTATAGTTTTTAATTTATTATAATGCAAAAAAATTTACAAATGTTATATATATATTTCTCCTCCCTGTAATGGTTTTATATTTTTTCCATGTCTCTGCAGGTTTTTCTGTCAATGCCTCGTCTGAGAGACTCAACATGGGCGAGATTGAGTCAGTGGAAGACGTTTGAGGCCTGCTGATCAACAAGCTCCCCCTGCTGACTTGTTTCCCTTCTGAACAGTGTCCCTTATATTCTCTCTCTCAAACCTTTTTCCTCTTTTCTGTTTTTTTTTATTTTATTTTTTTTATCCTCAATTCTTTGCTTTGAAGTAGATTCGGGGCAGCAAGTTTTTCTTCCTCCCTAATCCAGAGGAAACCACAGTTGCAATAACAGCGCTGCCCCACGGCCACGAAAAGAACCAAAAAAGCAATGCCTTGAGAAAAGGAAGAGAGAGCCTTGTTTCTGCAGGAGAGAGGAGTCAACCGATTTCATCGTGTCGCCCCACTGTGATGGAGCGTCTGCTCGTGATCGTTCTCATCTCCCGACTGATGTTTCTTTAAGTGTGAATAAAAGGAGTGCAGAGGAAAAAAATTATGTATTATCCCCATTACAACTTCCTTTAATTTATTCGTTCCTCCCCTCATTCTTTGTGTTTTCCATTTTCTTCCCTTCTCTCCTCTCCCGCTTTGCTGCCCCCTATGTTGACGGACGTCGATAACAACGTAGGACTCGAGGAAATGCAATCAACAGTGTCCTGTTTTAAGGACATGTTTGAAAGTTCCAGACAGTTATCCATTTCTTTGTAAAATATTAGGCTGTTTAAAGAATAAACTTTCAATTCTGCATCTGTATTATAATGGATATATATATATATGGAAATGATGAACCAATGGAGTCATACTTTTTTTTTATTGCAGTAGATGAATAAATCAAACAGCCTCTTGTGTGGGCTGTTCTGCACGCTTTTGCCTGTAATGCACAAAGTAGGGTTGTGCAAATGTTTGCAGATTCCCACGGTTATGGAAAACCTGGAAGTTTCAGGGAGTTTTACAATTATGATTTGGAAATGCCTATAATATATGTATTTCTTGTTATGCTCGACTCTAAAGTATTTCGGTGCCTCTTTGTGTGCAGTCAATTAATTTTTCAGTAGCTATGAATTACTAAAAAAAATCATGAAATTCATAGATGCCCTCTCTGTAAGTTTAACCTGTTACTTGGGTTCAGTTTCTTGTTTATTTCCTAAAATCAACAGGTTGTCTTTAGTTTCTTTTTGACATGCATAATGGTTGAGTCTCAAGTCAAAATTAGACCTAATCCTTGAGCGTGTTCCTAGTTGCCACAGAAAATATTTTAGTGCATCAATATTTAAAAAGAAGTGTAGTCTTTTACACTAAATCGGTTACAAGTGAAGTGCATTGAACCAGAATAAACATTTAAATGCAAATGTTTTTTTTTTTAAAGTATAGCTACAAGACATTAAATTTTGTTATTAATATTATACCAGCGTCATATGCAAGGTTTATTTTTTGTTTTTTCAGTTTATCCAGTTTTTAATTTGCTCTCCTGACAACAGTTCATAGTCTGAGTCTGTAGTTTGGAATTGGACATAATCCCACCATTAAAAAGCGCACAATATGTATATTATGTATCATGATACTCATGACTGTAAGACTTCCAATTCACAGTTTTCTATGAAAAGTGCGTAAAGCTGGCAGATGCAATGACTGATTAATCCAGTTTTGTGTGCAGAAAATGGTCTCGTCAAGGCCAAAAAGACCCTTCTGAAACTATTCCATGCAGTTTGTTCCTGTCTGGTGTTTATAGAGGGGGCTCAGCATCTAAAACTAATTGATATGTACTGTATACTCGCTTGATGTCTCCATAACTTCAGAGTTTGGTGGCAGGGTGCAAAAATGTCTTGCAGGAAAAAATTCTTGAAGAATTTAAGAAAGAGCCCATCATGACTGTACTTGCATTCATTAATTTGCACACAATCTGGTTACGCTTCAGTGATGCTTCAGCCAACCTGATCGCAAGAAAACATAAACATTTTACAAGGTGGCGATTATTGTATGAATTGGTATAATGTTAATCATATGAAAAAGTGATTTTTAGGGGGAAAAAAAATGTGTGAAGGTCCACCCGTTAACACAAGCATCACTGGAGTGAAACCAGAAAACGTGAAAACATACAAATGTGATTGTATGAAGTTGCTACCAATTTGCCGAAACACAAAAAGGGTTACAAATTATGAAATTGTGTTGGCCATAGCTGTTAATATATTGTGTTTTTTCTAGCTGGAACACTGCATCACCATCCAGGACTGGAACTTTCCACTTTTTAGTAATTGATTATAATGACTAGTAACACCCGAAGTGTTATAATTGCATAACCAAAATACAGCTATTGAGGCCAGCACGTTTTGCATGGTTTTTGGGTCAAAATTCCATAATTACCCTTCGGTGTAATTATGAATCATGCCAGAATAATCAAACTGAATCATGACCATACTTTCATGATGCTTCACATAGCTTAATTGCATCAATTGTAATAAAATTTAACTGTCATCTGCTTGACCCACGTCTATGATCTGAAATCCAACAGAAAGGCGGCCTGGGCCACTGATGGACATGAAGGCATCGTGCTGCGGGAGTGGAAAGACTCACTTATCCGGGTGTGAAGAGGGTGGGCAGTTACCAGAAGAGTTGACAAAAGTCTGCACTGTCTATACGGAGTCCTCCCACCTAAACCCAGTAAATGTTCTTCACACTAAGAAAAATTTTTTATTTTAAGAGCTGTTTACTTGCTGGAAAAACCTTTATTTTTTTTAGAGTGTATGTTGAAGAACTTTTATTATGAAGATATTAACAGACTAAAGATTATCCTTTTACATGAAAATACTTGACTGTGAATTTAGGTGTGAGGGGATTTTTAATGCATGATGCTTCTCTGTCTCCTTGTTGGTATTACTTTAATGTAATTTGCCTTTTTTTTTTGCTTTATTTTACGTTTACTGGGTAAAAAAAAACATTCATGAGGACAACAAATTCTGTCATGCAAAACAGCGTTGACTAGTCCTTGTCAAGTCCAGTCACATTTATTTATATAGCTTGTTATACAATATACAGATTCACAGTAGCCTAATAAACAGGAAAAAAAACAATATAAATGATGCCAAATTCAAATATGAGACAAATTCAAATTGTGATAAAGCAGCTTTAAAATGGTGTCATTATTCAGGCCAAGTTAGTTCAGTGCTGGTTCAGTTGGTTCACATCAATTATGAAATGAATTTAGTTCAGCAGCTCTATAGTGTCGTTATTCAGCTCGAGTCAGTTCAATGTTGATTCAATTCAGTTCAGTGTGAAACAAATTCGATTCAGCTATAAAGCCGCTACAGAAGACGATTGTCATTATCCTGCTCAGTTCAGTTCGAGGTTTGTTCTCTGATAGTGTCAATGCAGTCAAATCGATAATGTTACTGAATATTAAGTGTCATAAAATGAACCTAATGCATTTCTGTTATTTGTCTGAGTGTGAAGATTCCCGGCGGGCGTGAGGTGAGATGAGGACGCAGGCACAGTGGCGGAGGATTGTGTCATTCGCATGCACCTGTCTGCATGTTGTCCTCTCACAGTTGTGTGTTAAAATACAAGAAACGAGACAACGTTCTTGGCCTTGTCCTCTCGCCAAATGTTTAAGCAGCACTTAATAAATATTTAAGCAGGCCATGAAGTGAGAAACACAAAAAAAAGTGTATTTTTTTAAAAAAATCAACAGATTACGCACGCTGACGCCGAGATGCGTGCTTTTCCACAGACTGGCTTCATAAACAAGCTTGTTTGACTTGCAGTGTACTGGCTGTGTTTAGGCCGTTGGTTCCTCTGCCTCAAGCTGTCCTCTCTGACCACACAAGCGCCCTTTTGTACCCTCAAGTGAAGGGCTCATTGATGTATGGCTGGCCTCGCGCCCCGGTGTGCCGTACCTACTGCCTGCTTCAAGTTAGGAAAGTGTGTGTCTTACTGAGCAAACAGAGTATTATCAAAAATACTTGTATGCTGGCCATCCTTGACTTGGTGATTCCAAATATGAACTTTTTATTTTAAGATTTAGGGTGGAATATGAGCATTTTAGTGGTTAGTTGCATGGAAAGGTGGTATAAGTGGCCGCTGCTTGTATTTTCGAACATTTCGGTGAACAAATGAGTGCTCTGTTATGTTTGTCAGTTTAGTTTTAGTTCATTTTTGACCCATGCCGTTGGGTTGTTCGAGCAGGGTCAGGCTAGGTATCCCACGGTTTGTCCATGTTCACTCTGTCTGTCTTTGTCCCTTCATTTTGGGGTCAGAACCTTTGTCCATAAGGTGCCCTCTGGGAACTTTGGGAAAGCTGTAACATAGGAAATAAGCTTTGGGCTTGGTGAGTGTGGTGTAGGTGAGAAAAGTCGCATGGCTGTTCCATGCCTGCGGGAGATGTGGAATGTTAGTGAGAGATGCGAGGAGAAGAAGAGGGTATAGCGAGAGCTAATCCTCCATGAAGACACTCATTGAGTCATATAGAATGTGATTAACATTGGCCACTCTCTAGACCTATGCATTCCCTGCAGACTTAATAATGTTCAGGAAAAAAAACAAACAAACACATTTAACGTTTGGAGCTCACCTTAGCAAATACCAAGATTTTTGCACATTCTTAACATTAAAGTTGTTTTTGCAGCACCTTATATTCAGCAAAACAACTTTATTTATCTATTTAAATTCTTAAGAAAATGTTTTCCTATGACACCTGCTGGCTTTGAATGGATTTATTGATTGATTTTTGATTTATTAATTTTTTTATGTATTTATTTAGTATTCTAACTTGTAAATATTATTTAGTTATTTAAAAATATCATATTAGTTTATTTTTATTTATTTATTTAGTATTCTTGTAGCTATTATTTAGCTATTTAAATATATTATCCTAGGTCCTTTTTATTTATTTATTTACTTATTTAGGTTTCTTATTTGTAGCTATTATTTAGTTATTTATATATATCATCCCAGGTTATTATTTATTTATGTATTTCTTTATTTCGTATTCTTACTTGTAGCTGTTATTTACTTATTTACATATATCATCCCAAGTTATTTTTATTTATTTATTATTTTGACTTGCAGCTATTATTAAGTTATTTAAATATATATATTCCTTTCGTTTGTTTTATTTATTTACTATTCTTAGTTGTGACCATTATTTAGTTAAATATATCATCCTAGGTTTTGTAAATGTATTTATTTATTTAGTATTCTTACTTGTAGCTATTAGTTATTTAAATATATCATTCTAGGTACTTTTTATTTATCCTAGCTATTATTTAGTTATATAAATATATCAACTTACTTTATATATATATATGTGTGTGTGTGTGTGTGTTTTATATGTATTTTTTTGTAAATATATTTTTATTTGCCTGTGGAATGATTTGCATTTGTAAAAATAGCATTATAAAAATGTTCTCTGACAATAGATATTGTTTTTAATATCTGTTTTATATTTAATTTGTGTTTTTTTGGTCTGCTAAATGATTAAATGTAAATGTAATGTAAATGTAGATATTGTTTTCATTTACCTTGACTCTGAAAAATGTTTTTTTTAATCTTCCATCAGAAACAGTTGCTGATTCCTCCCCTACACTGCAGAATGATAATCAGGACACACTATCCGGCGCTGGAGGCTTCGATGTGACAACAAATATCCCTTTTCAAGACCCCAAAGAAAACGCCTACACCTATGATTATGAGGATGGTACACACTCAATAACCCTGGATGAGGAGGAAGGTAAAGTTATCACTGAAATGTGCATACTGAAGATATCTTTTATATTTTTGTGCATTTAGCAGACGCTTTTATCCAAAGCAACTTACAAAAGAATTACGAAAGTGTTATATGAGGTTAATCAAAGAACTTGGTTTCGTACAAAGTTAATCTTGGGATGTGTAATTGTGTGTTATTTCTGGTTTCAGTTGTGCTGGGGCCAGGTGCCATCACAGCTATCGTCATCGCCGTGTTCCTCGGAGCCTCTGTTCTTCTCGCTCTCGTTGTGATCACGCTCAGAAAGTTCACTGCCTCTTAAGAGACATTTATGTGTTTTCATTTCCTTCCTTTTCTCAATCCCATCTCTTCTTTTTACTGTCCTCTGAACTGTATTTTCAAGTGTCTCATTGGTGGCAAAACCAGCCTTAGGCTGAACAAAAAGGTAACTGCAATCAAGAGAAATTATGGATGCATTTGTTTGGTGACCATATAATCAATGTCAATATCCTCTTGTAATAAGGTTTAGACTGAAATATTAAAAGAAGGTAGAATTGTTATATTAGAGACACATTTTAAGATATAGTTTATTACCATCCATGTGCAACTAGTTTTTTTCATACTGTATTGTAATGTATACCAATTTCCAATTTTCTTGTCATTCTAGATGTGTGTAGAATGATCATGTCCTTTAGAGTTGAAGATAACGTGTGTGTGAATGTGTGTATGTATTGAGAGAAATCAGAGCAGTCTTTGAGAGCGAGTGTTTTAATTGAACTTTTATACATAAACTGATGAATTTGTTTGTCACTGAACAGATAAAGAGACCACGTTTAATCCCCTTCCAAGAGTGGTATCTTTCACTGAATTTATATATTTGAAATAATGCTTTGCCATTGGTTATTTAGCATGTTGTTGCCTATTTTTATTCTCTTTATGGTCAGTTGCAGAGGAAACGATCCTTAAAAAAAACGTAAAGGAACGAGTTCAAATGTAGGCCCAACGTTACCTCAACAAAATACTTAAGTTGTGGAAAGAACCAACGCTAACATTGTAATTTGTATAAATCTGCCTGTGGTTTTAACTGTTAAGAGTGAGTATTTTGGCAACCTAACGAGTGCTGTAAGGGTTGGGGGGAAAAAAAGTAGCTAATTAACATTTGATGTCAAAAACGTAATTGTGCTAGAATATAGATGATCGGTTTTAAACCGTATGCAGAACTTCAGTGTTATTAGAGCACTCATAACACATCGGCTCGTTGGTCTAGGGGGATGATTCTCGCTTAGGGTGCGAGAGGGCCCGGGTTCAAATCCCGGACGAGCCCACCTTTTTTTTTTTTATTTTATTACTTTTCAGTGTGGACTGTTCCTCCGAATTTTCTAGAAAAAAAATGTGGGAACGAGATTTAATAAAGCTGACGGTTCTTCAGCGTTCGGCGTCAACAGCCTTGCTTACATGTACTTACAGCGCCTCTTCGTGGTAAAAAACGAAATGCAAGGTCCATTCAGTATTGTCAGTAGTTGACAAATAAACAACACTTCCTGAAAGGTATATTGACAACTAATGTAGATCTCGGGAGAATTTTTTTTTTTATTATAGTAGTTTCTGGGTTTTTCGGAATATAATTAGTTGTTTAGCTCTTATGATGAGTGATGAATCACTTGTTCTGGTCCTTTGCTGTAGTAAGAATCTGCATAAAGAATAACTATATATATAATGTAGACGCAAAAGCTATTTGACCCCGACGTGATTTGAACACGCAACCTTCTGATCTGGAGTCAGACGCGCTACCGTTGCGCCACGAGGTCAGTTCCGCTACAGGGTTTTTTACTGTTCTTTACAATGGTCTGTAGTTGCTGGCATGCCTATTTTTTGACGGATGTACGTTTTAGCATGTAAATGATGGTATAAAAAAAAGATGTGGAAATGTATTAACAAATCATGCTGATATGTAGCTTGGCCAACTAAATGTAACTATCGTGGTAAAAAACGAAATGCAAGGTCCATTCAGTATTGTCAGTAGTTGACAAATAAACAACACTTCCTGAAAGGTATATTGACAACTAATGTAGATTTCGGGAGAATTTTTTTTTTTATTATAGTAGTTTCTGGGTTTTTCGGAATATAATTAGTTGTTTAGCTCTTATGATGAGTGATGAATCACTTGTTCTGGTCCTTTGCTGTAGTAAGAATGTAGACGCAAAAGCTATTTGACCCCGACGTGATTTGAACACGCAACCTTCTGATCTGGAGTCAGACGCGCTACCGTTGCGCCACGAGGTCAGTTCCGCTACAGGGCTTTTTACTGTTCTTTATAATTGTCTGTAGTTGCTGGCATGCCTATTTTTTGATGGATGTACGTTTTAGCATGTAAATGAAGGTATAAAAAAAAGATGTGGAAATGTATTAACAAATCATGCTGATATGTAGCTTGGCCGACTAAATGTAACTGTGATGAGGTTGTAAATGGGTACATTAAATGCGTTAGCATGGCCGGTTAGCTCAGTTGGTTAGAGCGTGGTGCTAATAACGCCAAGGTCGCGGGTTCGATCCCCGTACGGGCCAGTGTCTTTTTATAACAGATTGTTCACTTGCCATAGTATTTTTGAGTGGCAAATCCATAACTTTAATAAATAAGGATAAAAAAGGTTAATAATCAAATCAAATAATCAAAATGTTGTGATTATATGCCATTACTATAGAGCAAAAACAGATGGGAAAATAAACAAACAAACAGGTTAAATGTAAAATGCATTTTTACATTTTTTTCCCCTTGTGCGCACGCGCACACACACACACACCGCTCTCTCTCTCGCTCGCGAGTCTTAACTTTGATAAAGAATATCTCTTTGGTTTTGAGACTTTAGTCTTTGCAACTTCAGGGATCTTATCTATGCACAATCAGCTTGTAACACTCCAAAGAGAAAGGAAAACTTGAAATCGCATCATATGACTCCTTTAAAGATGTTTTATGGCAGGGCTGATTTATGGATTGGGAAAGAGGCCTCAAAAAGAGCATCAAGTCGTGACTCTTGAGATAATCTCTGAACAGCTGAACAGCTAACTTTAATAAATAAGGATAAAAAAGGTTAATAATCAAATCAAATAATCAAAATGTGGTGATTATATGCCATTACTATAGAGCAAAAACAGATGGGAAAATAAACAAACAAACAGGTTAAATGTAAAATGCATTTTTACATTTTTTTCCCTTGTGCGCACGCGCTCTCGCTCGCGAGTCTTAACTTTGATAAAGAATATCTCTTTGGTTTTGAGACTTTAGTCTTTGCAACTTCAGGGATCTTATCTATGCACAATCAGCTTGTAACACAAAGGAAAACTTGAAATCGCATCATATGACTCCTTTAAAGATGTTTTATGGCAGGGCTGATTTATGGATTGGGAAAGAGGCCTCAAAAAGAGCAAAGGGTCGTGACTCTTGAGATAATCTCTGAACAGCTGAACAGCAGGACTCTTGCCGCGTACAGTAAGAGCTGACCACTAGAGCCACCAGTTTCTATTTTTAGTCATATATCATCATAGATGATAGATTGATATCAGAAGAGAGGCTAGCCTCCCTTACTAGATTTCTTTTCTCAACACTCCTCAGCGCTGAAAGTGAGCACTCGATGGTGATTGGCTAATTTTTTTACTAACGGAGGCACAAGAGCTCAGCTCTTCCCCGGCCTCCCCCTCCCCTTCTCTATCATTAGCGGTTGTAATTACATCAGCAGATTCGGCACATTCGCGATAGAAAAGCGGCGCTTTCACGTTATGATATAACTGTGAAATTACAAACAAAAAATACACATTCTGAGACATGAACTGAAATGAATTGTGAATTTTATTAACATTAAATCGTCCTCATTTTCACCTCAAAATTATGGGGAAGCTGTGCCTCCCCCGACGAGCCGCCACTGGCACCATCATGATTTAGTACTGATATGTTCAGATAAAAAAAATAATAATAATAATTACGCACAGTTGCTTTAAAATATGTATTTAGCACTATGTACATTAGTTTTTTTAATATTTGATCAAGTGTCACTGTCAGCATGATGTTGATGGTGCACTGACTTCTAAGACTAATGGCTTCTGTTTCTTTCCCACGCTTCTCTCCAAACGTCTGTTCTGTATGATGAGCGGGTATGACATTCCGTGAAATGGGCTGTTTTTGTACTAACGGAGGCACAAGAGCTCAGCTCTTCCCCGGCCTCCCCCTCCCCTTCTCTATCATTGATAGTTGTAATTACATCAGCAGGTTCGGCACATTCGCGATAGAAAAGCGGTGCTTTCATGTTATGGTATTACAACTGTGAAATTACAAACAAAAAATACACATTCTGAGACATGAAATGAATTGTGAATTTTATTAACATTAAATCGTCCTCATTTTCACCTCAAAATTATGGGGAAGCTGTGCCTCCCCCGACGAGCCGCCACTGGCACCATCATGATTTAGTACTGATATGTTAAGATAAAAAAAAAAATAATAATAATTACGCACAGTTGCTTTAAAATATGTATTTAGCACTATGTACATTAGTTTAAATCTTTGATCAAGTGTCACTGTCAGCATGATGTTGATGGTGCACTGACTTCTAAGACTAATGGCTTCTGTTTCTTTCCCACGCTTCTCTCCAAACGTCTGTTCTGTATGATGAGCGGGTATGACATTCCGTGAAATGGGCTGACACACACACACACACACACACCCTCTCTGAGGGAAAATGTCAAGGTCACATACAGATTCTGTGTGTAAGTGGCTTCAGGCTGGGGCGTAGTAGCCGTGGGGCTACGTGGCCCCCACACTGTCTGTCATGAGCTTCAATTCTCCTGTTGCTCTCGCGATTTCACTTTGCTCTTTGGGCGGTTTGGGGCCAGGGTAAAATCAAAATGCACTCCAGAAAAAAGCAGAGGATGATTACGTCCTTTTTCAAACTGTAATGACCTTCCCCTTTAACTCACTTTGCTTGGCGTCACCACTAGAGGAGTAATAAACATAAGTGAAACGAAGTAGAGACGTTTGTTCACGTGCTAACAGGTACAGCTAGAGAGAATGATTTTAAAGGGGTCATATGATGTGATTTAAATTTTTCCTTTCTCTTTGGAGTGTTACAAGCTCTTGGTGCATAAAGAAGATCTGTAAAGTTACAAAGCGTAAAAAGACAGTATAAGTCATTATAATCAGTAATTATGTCCCCACTGGATGCAACGAATGCCTCGTTTATAATGGGTTTTCATGTTTTTGTCTCGTCGCTCCGGCCAGGACAAGGCATCACAATATGGTGAGGGGCGTAACATTTCCGTCACACGCTTGAGGTATTTGGCCAATCACAACGCACTGGATAGCTGGCCAATCAGAGCACACCTCGCTTTTCAGAACAATGAGCTTTGTAAAAATCTACGCATTTCAGAAAGGGCATAAAGAAGAAACAATAATGTACAGTATGTGGAAAATAATGGGTTTTTTGAACCTTAAACCACATAAACACATTTCATTACACCAAATACACAAAATAATGTTATTTTTAGCAACATCATTTGACCCCTTTAAGGCAGTGTTTTTTTAATTGGGACTACTTGCCAATGTTTAAGGAATTAAACATTAATATATTTTTTCATTTTATGTTCAAACTGTTAAATAAAATTGGTTGTATAGGTAAAGGCAGTGTGTTCCAATAGCTTTTAAATACACTTTTTTGCCCAACTGTTAAGAATTAGGATAAAAGTTATTGTTTAAGTGTAGTGTAACTGAAATATTGTGCATAAAATATCTTTATTTCATAAAAATAAAGTATAGATGTCCACAGTGGTCTCAAAGTCCCAAGTCCTGCAGTTATATTTAAATTAGGGTTAGAGTTAGTGTTTTTGAGTATATCACAAAAATAGGTCCCTGTAGCTGTCTTGCTTTCTGTAAGCTATTATGGCATGTTCCCAAAATTGCCATTAGGGTGTTCTAAACACGGCAATTGGTATTCTATATAGAAAGAGAAAGGAAAACTTGAAATCACATCATATGACCCCTTTAATGAAAGCAAAGTAGGACTTCCTTGTCACTTCTTTAATTCCAACATCGGAAGGCAATTGGTCTAAATCCGTCCAGATGAGACGTGATCGGAAGGACTATTGCCTGACGCTGCTGTCAATCCGGTATGGGGCGGTCGATGTGAGCCTACCGGACCGCACGTCCGACACCGGAGGAGAAGTTGATCGGCGGAGCCTTTCATCCTCTCCAGCTCTTGCCTCGCCGGGGAATTAAAGGCAGTGCTCTGTTTGCAAAGACATCTGCGGAATCATGCCGGACACCAAAAAATTCATCGAGAACCTGTCTGGTGCAGGGAAGTGCATTGGCGTCCTGACAAGTGGTGGAGATGCTCAAGGTATAGTTTTCCTTTAACAAACCGATCAGGATGTCAAGAGTGTTTGCTCGAGCTCGCAGTGGCAGATTGATTCATTTACAGCTACTGATTTAATCATTATCTAAACAGGGCCAGTGCAACAGATGTTAAAAGAGAAAGGCGAGGCAGTTCCGGGCTTCTAAACTGACGCACAAATTACTTTATCACCACTTTTATAGCAATTCCGAAATATGTTAATTGATTCGTTTTGGAACACGTTTTAAAATTGCAGAGTTAAACCACATCATTTTAATTTTCAGTTAATGGATAATTAAAATAATTAAAGTCTCGCACTCGATGAACGTCATGGGTGCGCTCGAGCGAGTTTTGCAACTGGAATTAAATATTTACAAGCATTTACAACATGTGATAGCCTACATTTTATTTTACTCTTACATCGGCATTGCCATCCAGTGAAGTAATGCATGAAAATGAATACAATTCGTGCAGATCGAACTATCTGCTGCATTGTCTGCGTGTTTCCCTCACCTGGTTTTCTGTGCATCTTTGCGCGCTTGGTTGTCACGATGAATATATCAAGGTGAAGAATGTGCGCGCGTGCCTACGTGATGGCAGGCAAGTATTTACAAGACTGCCATGATGCCGTGATCACGTGGGAAAACCCGCCGGCGTGAGTGACTGTGCGCGGGTTAATCTTTTCCGTTCAGTGCCTTTTCAAAAGCGCATCTCCTGTCGGTCGTTTATTCTTTTGCGAACTCAAGAGAGAGCATAGCAGTGGCTAATGCTCTGTGATGCAATGTCTGACTTCCTACATCTCAGTTAACAGACAAGTGTAAAGTGTAGCCTGTTTGTTTACTCTTGAATGCTCCTGCACGTTTCCCAGAGCAGCCTATAGTTTTATGCACAAGAAATCATTTAGTAGAAAGGGGATGAATTTGAAGTACTTCTGTATTACACAGCTACTACTAGAGTTTCCACTTTTGACCCTTTTGACCTTTCAGTTGGGTTCTGGCTCTGATGGCACTATGTTTCCTAGCAACGGTTTCCAGGCAGCAGTCCTCTCATCACTATGGGTTAGGCTAGACATAACCTCAGGGGAGCAGCTTGATTCGACTTGTCAGCTCACAGCACACTGTAGGGAACATGCTGAGTAGAGCCTCCTCTTTCGTGTTTGAATTTCTCACATTATGTTGTATTCTCACGTTCTCTCTTATTTTGTATTTCTTCATGTAGGTATGAATGCTGCTGTGAGGGCAGTGGTCAGAATGGGAATCTATGTGGGAGCAAAAGTTTATTTCATCCATGAGGTGATTTTTCTCTTTCTTAATTCTCAGATCTAAATGTTAGAAACCCATAATAATTCAATGTTTTTAGGCGTCTTTCACAACACTCAAGGACACCCTAAAAGCACAATAAAATACCAAATACAGAAATGTTAATGTCATTCTCTGAAATGTATTCAGGACATTGACATCCGGCTAGCAGTATTGTTTCTGTGGATCTCAAACACCGTACATGAGAGCTTGTGACAGAGAAAAGGTGTCCATTCTGTGTAAAAAGCAAAAGGAATTTAGCTTTATTAAGATGTTACCATGAGTGGTTCTTTCTCAGGGCTACCAGGGCATGGTGGATGGAGGTGACAACATCAAAGAGGCATCATGGGAAAGTGTTTCCAGTATGTTACAAGTGGTAAGCAAAAGTCACTTAAGCTTAAATAACACACAAAAATGAGCATCCGTAGGAATGATACATTGCAGGGTTGTTGCATAGAGCTACATGATTCTGGATCGTTATTTTTTTTTACAAGAGGTCATGATTCTCCTATGGTTCTTAAAGGTGGGGTAAGTGATTTTTCAAAAACGCTTTAGAAAACTGATTCGGGCCGAGTAACAAAACAAACTTGTAGCCAATCAGCAGTAAGGGGCGTGTCTACTCATGATGTGGAGGAGAGAGCGCTCAGTGCACAGGACGGACATTAGCTGAGACGAGCGACAGAAAGATAGAGATGGCGGATAAAAAACAAAAGAAGGCTTAAGGCAAGAAGTAGGACCCGTGTAAATATCGGATCAGCTTTCCAGCGCTGGAGAGAACTCAAGGAGAGGAAGGCCTGCGATCGGACGCCGAGGTTGCTTTGTTTCTTCTCGATAGGTGAGTAACACCGTGTCTGCGCCACAACAGCTAAAGTCTGTCTAGTACACTGGACGGGACAAAGCGACCATTGAAAATTATTTGAAATTTGTGTCAATACGTCATAAATAGAACGCAGCAGCAGTTTTCTGTCGGGGATTTGTCGTGTCGTGCCGCGCCACATCCAGTGTAGACCATAGTAAATATATCTATGGTGTAGACAGCATCACTAATTATAATGAGTTCTATAGTATTTTGTCGGTGTAGACACGGTGTAACATTGGTTTTGCTTTGTTTCACAGAACTAATTGTTGCCTGGGTTGTGTACGTATGTGTGGGGCGGAGCTATCAAAATAGGGGCGAGACTCTTTTGGGGTAGGGGCGTGTTTGTTTTGGTGATTTCAAATGTCAACATTGGCTACCACAAATCGCTTACCCCACCTTTAAGGAAAAACAAACAAAATATTTTACTAGAGGTTCTGACAAAAAGCTAATTACTTCAGTCTAATTAAAATATTTATCAATTCAAACAAATTAATAAAAAAACTTTTGAATGAATGATTCAATGACTCACTCATAAAGACTTCATTTGTTATTGAATGAATCTCTGTTTTTGGACAAATCTTTTGAATCAATGATTTAATGAAAAAACATTTTTAACAGAAGAACAGTAAAGAAGATTTTTAGCTGAAACTGTGGTCTGTGGTAATTCATAAAATGCACGCTTTGGCTCTTGACGAGATATTGCGGTCTTTTGAAGCGAAACAATCACTCTGTGCAAGAAACAAAACTTTATTTCCAACATTATTACCTGTAATCCTTAGCCTCAGTAAACGGAGAAATCTGTTTCTTTTCCGCAAACTAGTTATTTTTCAATGAACTAGTTTGTTTACGTAATCACACAAAGATGTAATGCACACACACAATTATATTATTAAATCTCCCAATAATGATTTGAAATGGGGATGTTTTAAAGCATCAAATTACAAAAGATGATTTATTTAGATATTTTGATATATCAAAATGAAAGACATCAATTATTATATCTGAACTATATTTTCTTAATGCCATTGTGTGTGTTCAGGGTGGCACCGTGATTGGCAGCGCCCGTTGTAAGGATTTTCGCACCCACGAGGGCCGTTTGCATGCTGCTCTGAACCTGGTACAGCGTGGCATTACTAACTTGTGTGTGATTGGTGGAGATGGCAGTTTGACCGGGGCTAATCTCTTCAGGGAGGAGTGGAGCGGACTGTTGGATGAGCTTGTCCAATCAGGTAGCAGAGTGGGAGGGGCTTATACACGGGATGAGGTCGGATTTGTGATTTGTACGTGTATTGCATAGCATAATATTTTGCCATTTATCTCCCAGGTGAAATCAGTGAAGAGGCTTCCCAAATTCATTCTGCATTGCATATCGTTGGGATGGTGGGCTCAATAGACAATGATTTCTGTGGGACAGATATGACCATTGGCACTGACTCAGCACTGCACAGGATCATAGAGGTGGTGGACGCCATAATGACCACGGCACAAAGGTACTGTATACTAAAAATGACAATATACAGAAAATTCTAGCTATTAGATATTAGAATCAGCATATTATGGGAAGCATAAGAGATATCTTTCAAAACATAAAAAAAAACATAATTATTCAAACTTTTGACTAGTAATGTAAATGCATTTTGAAAATCAAAAACATTAGACATGGTTTTGAATAGTTAAAGCCTGTCATCAAAAAACATTCATAATGTTTGTCTTTTAGCCATCAGAGGACCTTTGTGCTGGAGGTCATGGGAAGACACTGCGGGTAAGACCCTCGACTAGAAATATGCATTATACTTAAAAATCAGCATTAAGCAGTGTGTGTATGTGTGTGTAGGTATCTAGCATTAGTCAGTGCTCTTGCATGTGGAGCTGACTGGGTGCTGATTCCAGAAATGCCTCCCAAAGATGGCTGGGAGGAACAGATGTGTTATAAACTATCAGAGGTAACTCACTCACACACATAAACATTCACACAAAATTCTACTGCTATGCTCAAATGAACTCAGAAACAGAGGGTATTAACCTAAGTAATTACATTTTAAACCAGTAAAAAGCTAAAATTTACAGCATTTGCAGTGTAGCATGAACAAACATTACATCAATGTTTTAATCTTTGTATTATATCGTGCATGGAGCCTTGCAACCGAGCGAGCTGAGGAAATAATTAGCAGTTATTGGTTATAATTTGTATTTATTTTATTTTACAAATGATATACAATTTAAAAAATAAATAAAACATTGTTAAAATTGAAATGTATATAGGAAGGGGTTGTCATTAATTAATGTCTTCAGTTCATTTGGATGATTCATTTGAATGAACTGGTTCAAAAATATGATTCACTGAATCCATTGAATTATCACTCAGTTGTGTTGATGGAACTCTTTGTGCATTGTTTTACATTGTCTTTTTGTAGCAAAATAATCAATTAAATTACAAAATGAATTAAATAATAAGTTAGTGTTGTTTAGATTAATTAGTTTAGATTTTATTGAATTTTTAGTTTAATTAATAACTTAAGTTTGATGCTGTCACTTATTGATTTCTTTATTGTTTTTGTGGCAGAAAAATGCTTCTCTTTTCAACTGAATTATGTAATCTGGTATTTAGAAAATGTAATAGCTTACAGCTTCAATGTAGTAAGCTAGCTCAGTGGTTCCCAACCCTGGTCCTGGAGGCACCCCAACACTGCACATTTTGCATGTCTCCTTTCTCTGACACACCAATTTCAGGTCTTGGAGCAGGGGTGCCCAAACTCGGTCCTGGAGGGCCGGTGTCCTGCAGAGTTTAGCTCCAACTTGCCTCAACACACCTGCCTTCAAGTTTCTAGTTTGCCTAGTAAGAGCTTGATTAGCTGGTTCAGGTGTGTTTAATTGGGGTTGGAGCTAAACTCTTCAGGACACCGGCCCTCCAGGACCGAGTTTGGGCACCCCTGTCTTGGAGTCTCTACTAATGGGCTGATGACCTGAATCAGGTGTGTTTGATTAAGGAGACATGCAAAACGTGACGTGTTGGGGTGCCTCCAGGACCAGGTTTGGGAACCACTGAGCTAGCTTATAGTGTAGTAGATCTTTTTTTTAAGAATAGCTTGACAGTACTTCTTGAAATTAAAAGTAGCTTGTGGTTTGGCTAGCATCAGTTTTCCAGGCTTCCCAAGAACACAATCACACAACACACTTATGCATACATTCGAATGCTCACGCACAGCTTGTTTCAGTCCTCCAGTGTTTGTCCTGCAGAGCCGTTTGCGAGGTTCTCGTCTTAATATAATCATAGTGGCCGAGGGAGCCACAGACCGACACGGAAACCCCATCAGCTCTAATGCAGTGAAGGAGGTGAGTATCTCCTCCCTGTTCTCACCAGTGTGTATGTGTGTACGGATGCGTGTGTGTGTGTGTGTGTGTGTGTGCATGCTTTTTTCCCTTGTAGAATCGTGCTGATAAGAAACGGCTTAATATCATCATAGTAGCTGAAGGTGCAATAGACCAAAGCAACAAGCCCATAACCACAGAACTTATAAAGGATGTGAGTAATGCACAACTACAGCCCATACAGCACATTCATGCAAAATGAGCTCAGAAATGACTGTTTTTCTTCTCTTAGATTCAACAAATAAAAAACACGTGTTTTGGATTTGATTTTTGGTAGACATTGTCTTTTTGTGTCAATGTGTGAGTTTCAATATTATACTTCTCTTCATTTACTGGACTTATTGTAACAGTTGTGATCAGCGTGTCATTTACTTTGAGTTAAAGTTTTCTTTAACATGCCTTTAAGTTACGCACAGTTTCTCTTACAGCAATCATGTCTGTGGTTATGTTTGCTGAGCTTGCCTTTAATAAACCCTTTAGAAATATTGCTTTGTTTATGCATCTGTGTTTTAATTCATGGTAGAATCCAGTTCAGTCCGACATTAATAATAAATCCATCTACACTACCGTTAAAAAATTTGGGGTCTGAAAGATTACATTTTTTCTCTTTTTTGAAGAAATTGACACTTTTATTCAGCAAGGATGCTTTAAAGGGTTAGTTCACCCAAAAATGAAAAATACACTTTTTTTTTTATGCATGGGCGCTTTTTATTTAACTTCTTTTGGACTGAAGTACTGCAACACCCGCTGACTGCAATGATAGAGCTTGAATGATCAAAAACAATTTTTAATATAACTCCGACTGGATTCGTCTGAAAGAAGAAAGTCATATACACCTAGGATGCCTCGGGGGTGAGTAAAACACAGCCTAATTTTCATTTTTGGGTGAACTAACCCTTTAAAATTAAAAGTGACAGTAAAGACATTTGCATTGTTACAGAAAAATTCTGTTTCAAATAAATGCTGTTCTTTTAAACTTTCTATTCATCAAAGAATCCTGGATTTTTTTTTTAATGGTTTCCACAACAATATTAAGCAGCAAAAACAGTTTTCAACAATGATAATAATAAGAATGTTTTATTGAGCAGCAAATCAGCATCTGAAGGATCATGTGACACTGAAGACTGGAGTAATGATGCTGAAAATTCAGCTGTGCATCACATGAATAAATTACATTTTAACATATATTGTGACAGAAAACAGTTATTTTAAATTGCAATAATATTTCACAATATTAGTATTTTTACTGTATTTTTACTCAAATAAATGCTGCCTTGGTGAGCATAAAAGATATTTTAAAAAATCTTACCAACCCTAAACTTTTGAACCGTGGTGTATGTCTGCCATTAAACTTTTAAATTCATGATCTTGTTTGAGAAACATCTGTATTTGATTTGAAGTGAGGATTGTGTGTTGACTCTCTACTGCAGCTGGTGGTGCGCTGCTTGGGGTTTGACACGCGGGTCACCATTCTGGGTCACGTCCAGAGAGGAGGAACACCCTCTGCCTTTGACCGGATTTTGGTATGGTTCTGACTGAATAAATCCCAACTGTGTTTGATTGAATTGGACAAAATCACTTTGACATGGTGTATTCATGGTGTACCCTTTTCCTCCGTAGGCGAGTCGTATGGGAGTGGAAGCCGTCTTGGCCCTGTTAGAAGCTTCTCCTGGTACTCCAGCATGTGTGGTGTCTCTGTGTGGGAACCAGGCTGTCAGGGTTCCTCTGATGGAGTGCGTTCAGATGGTGAGAAAGTAACCCAACTAATGAAAGTCTTTTGGGTTTTGGTGAAGCTTATTAAATCTGGGAGCCTGGCCTAGTGGTTAGTTCACATAAGTTCCTTTTTCCTGTCATCTTTCCACATCTGTATCAGTAAAAGAGGTTAGAAGGCCAAAAATAAATAAATAAGCAAAAAAAAAAAAAACTTGATTGCATTTTTATTTCAGAGAATTGTCTATTTCAGAGCAACGTTTTCCCATACTCAAATATATGTACATATGTTAAAAGTCAATATATAAAATATATTGTCGTATGAAGTAAAAACATATTCGAAAGTGGAACAATTTCATATATCTAGCCCATACAAATATATATATGTTTTTTGGACATATATGTCATGCAGATGTATATCCATCCTAAAACCCGTCATCACATGTTTATATTAAATAAATATAAAAGATAATGCATGTACAGTGTATATACAATTATTACAAAAACGCATATAAACACATATATATTATTTTTTATTGTATATTATACCGTAAATCTATCAAAACTTAATTTTTGATTAGTAATATGCATTGCTAAGAACGTCATTTTGTAAATTTTCTCATTATTTAGATTTTTTTGGCACCCTCAGACTCCAGATTTTCAAATAGTTGTATCTCGGTATAAATATTGTCCTATCCTAACAAACCATACATCAATGGAAAGCTTGTTTATTCAGCTTTCATATGATGTATAAATCTCAATTTCGAAAAATTGACACTTATGACTGGTTTTGTGGTCCAAGGTCACATATTGTTGTCATATATAGTTGCTACATATAATAATACAATATAAAAATCATCATATAGATATTGTTAACATATTTTCATATAAAGATTTTACTATGGGGGGTTTTAGTTTTTGTATGTTACACACTTATGTCTTTATCTACCCAGAGAATATGCATATGTGAAAATTATATATCGCCTTATACGTTACATATATGGCAGTTTCACTCTGTATAGAGCAATATATGTCATATATTGCATTTTCATATGGGTTACTTCATTGTTGCATATAGACGATGTGATCCTTTTTTTTTTTAAATAACAGGCAATCCTGAAGTTGTAGTTATACCTGTCAGTTTAATTCAGTCAAAAGAGTGTTAGGTAGGCAGTTTGATGCTCTATTTGAGTGTTTTGGGGTTTTCAGCCTGTTTGTTTGTTGTATTGCAGACGCAGGAGGTCCAGAAGGCCATGGATGAAAAGCGATTTGAAGAAGCTGTAAGGCTGCGTGGCAGGTAAACCACAAAAATCATCATTTTACAGAGCAGATGTCAATGTTCATCTTAGTTTTGGTGCTTTTAACCCAACAGAAAATGTCTGAATGACTCTTAGATCCTTTTTCATTTTTCTTTGGAAATTTTAGAAGTTTCGAAAACAACCTGAACACTTATAAACTCTTGTCTCATCGAAAAATTGATTCTGAACTTCCACATGTAAGTGATAACGACTTTTAACTTATTATTGTTTATAACATTGTGTATAACATATTTGCTCTGATTCAGCCTATTTCTGTGACACTGACAGCTCGATATCTTTATTTATTTTCTTTTGACGATGGAACACAGGAAGGCTGTTGTTGTGTATGTACATGGAATATAGGAATAGAATTGAATAGAATCGAATTGAATAGCGCAATGCTTTTTCACCTGATTGGGGTTCCTGAAGTTCCTTTTCCGATTTATTTTCCTAATAAGCATTTGATTGATTTGTTCCAACTACAAAATATATTTTCCCCACCATGTTCAGCTGTTTTACTTCAGTGAAAGGTTAGATGTTTGTGAATTTTCTGAATGAAGCATGTGAGTGTAGGGAGACTGAATCATCTTTGTACAAAGTCATGAAGTGATTTACTCACACACACACACACACAAATGCAGCTTAATCCAGGATTTTGTTCTGTGCAGTCAGATTAGACTTCAAATCGTTCTGCTCTATAAACATTTGCACAACTACGTTGAGCTCATCTGACTCATTTTGAGAAGCAGGCCTGATTTCATGAAAGACAGGATTCAGTCAGAGTTGTGTTTATGTTGTGTGATAATGCTCTCTTTTCTTCTCTAGAGCTCATTTAATGTGGCTGTGTTGAATGTTGGCGCTCCTGCAGCTGGCATGAATGCAGCCGTGCGTTCGGCCGTCAGGGTTGGGATCACCGAAGGCCACACTATGTTTGCTGTTAGTGATGGGTTTGAGGGCTTCTATAAGGGACAGGTAAATACAACACAAACTAACAGACCATTATGTTTAATTGGTGTTTTGTTAATTATGGGTGTTTGTATGTTGGTTTTTCAAATACTTTTTATGTAGATATTTAATAGTTTTACTCTTCTCCCAGACAGACTTTCAACTTCAAAACAGGAAAATCCATTATAAAAATATTATAGATTTTTTAAAGATAATCTAATCAACAAAGAGTGAAATAATTCTGAACTATTTCAAAAAGTGTTGTGTGAGAATTAGTTATATACAGTTTTTAACTTATTACATTGTCGTGGCAACAACGTTCCCACTAATAAAAGTTTTTTTTTAACATCAAGGAAAAATCAGCGTAAATCAACATAAATATCACTTGCCAACCGAACATATTATCATTAATATTATAATCACTATCATTTATTGTGCAAAATTCCCAATCAAGTTATAATTTAATTTTGTCAAATTATACAAAAAGTGTTAAAATATTATGTGTATTTTATGAAATTAGCCCTATCAAGGAGTCTGGCGTTTTATTCTAAAATTTCTTAAAATGTTTAATGTTGTCAAATACAATACATGATTTAAGATGTGGTGGAAATGCCATTAAATTGACAAATAATTTTGCTAAGAATCTGGTGGCAGCCCCGGTCTGTGAAACACTACAAGTCTGCATATGGACGTTTACATGTAAATCAGTCCCTTCCCAAATGAGATAAAGAGTCATGATTACAGAAAGCCCGTTATTCCATCCCACAATCCCCTGCTGCATTGTGCACAGTGCCATAATTAACCTAGTGTAGCATTACAGATCCGTTCGATACTACTTTACTCTTTCAGAGGAAATGCTGCTAATGGCGATAATGCGTGTTTGCCATTCAAATGCATGTTTGAGGCCTTTTCTTGCTTATTTGGGCAATTATATTTGATTGTATGTGTCTCCAGCAGTTTTACTAATTTCTCTGTTGCTTTGTGTAACAGATACAAAGATGAAGAGATACAGAAGTTTCAAATTCAAACTCAAGCAAATGTCCATCCCATATCTGCTGCTTCTTTGATTTTTTTTTTTTCCTGCTTTCTCTCTCAGATTAAAGAAATCAAGTGGGGTGATGTTGGGGGCTGGACAGGCCAGGGCGGGTCCCTGCTAGGAACAAAAAGGTATGATTATATTTCTAAAGGCCTATTGCCAATAAAAAAAGACACTGATATGCCTGTATGCAATGAATATAAGATGCTTTCTGGTATCCTAAAATCTCATTTTTAGAACTCTCCCAGCCAAGCACATTGATAAAATTGCAGAACAGATGAGGATTCACAACATCAACGCTTTACTGGTTATTGGAGGTTTTGAGGTATGTCATGTAAAATTTGCGGTATCTACGTACAAATGTGCTTTATAATAATACATTTTTGTACATGTTTGGCTGTATATAAAAAAATAAGTAACATTTATCTTTAGTTTTTATCATTTATTATAAAAATGGTTATTTACAGGTGGAAAAACAAAGATTTTCTGTGTTTTTTATTCCCAGACATACATTGGTTTGTACAAAAATAGCACTTTATTTAATCATTGAGACACAACATCTCATTGTATTGAATTATTTGTTATTTTAACAAAAAGTATCTTACAGTATAACAAACAGATAAAAGTCTATGCAACATACACCACTAAAGTTTGGGGTTAGTAAGATTAAATTTTTTTTAAATTAATGCTTTTATTTGACAAAGGTACATTAAATTGATCAAAAGTGACAGTAAAGACATTAATAATGTTACAAAGATTTCAAAATAAATGTCATTCTTTTGAATAAAACATAAAGCAGCACAACTGTTTTCAACATTGATAATAATAACAAGAAATGTTTCTTGAGCACAAAATCAGCATATGAGAATGATTTCTGAAGGATTATGTGGCACTGAAGACTGGAGTAATGATGCTGAAAATTCTGCTTCGGATCACAGGATTAAATTATATTTTAAAATATATTCAAGTAGAAAATGTTTTTTAAATTGTAAAAATATTTCACAATATTACTTTTTTTTTCTACTGTATTTATCAAATAAATACAGCCTTGGTGACCATAAAAGACTAAAACTTTAAAAAACCTTACAGACCCCAAACTTTTGAACTGTAGTGTAAAACATCTTAAAGTGCCAGAATGCAACACATACCAAGTAAAAATTCTGGATTAATACTTGCAGTACCTTCCTGTCATAATCAAAGTGGGCATGGCTCTCTGCCCCTCCTCCTCCTTAATATTACCCATAATTCTGGCCAGTGACCCATAAGACCTTGCTCTGACCGCAGGCTTATTTGGGGCTGATGGAGCTGCAAGCAGCTCGTTCCAAACACGCAGAGCTTTGTGTTCCCATGGTGATGGTCCCGGCCACTGTGTCCAACAATATCCCCGGCTCAGACCTGAGTATCGGGGCAGACACGGCCCTCAACGCCATCACGGACGTAAGACGACCCACACTCGTTTCACTCGAGTTCGTCTGTTTCTCAAGAGCACTGTTCTGTCAGTGGGATATGATGAAAGGTCAGGGCTGATGATGGCCAACCTCCCTATCAGGAAACACACAGGTCAGACTAAAATACCTGAAGGTTAAACAACATTTTCTGGGTTGCAGCACAAGTCAACCTTAGGTAAATTTGGTTTTTAGATACATTGTGTGGTAGAGCGATGTTTAGTGGGATGAGGTAGATTTCTATTTGCTAGGGTGAGGTTGAGCTGCATTTTTTTTAGTTTAAGTAGAGCCGCATTTGGAGGGTGAGATAGATCTGTTTAACAGTTAAACTTTGTGCTTGGTAAGGTGATGCAGTATTAAGTATGTTTACATGTACAGTTACAATACATATATAATACTTTATCTGACTAAGCATACACACTCTTAAAATTAAAATTCTTTATTGGCATCAAAAATCGATGCAACCTTTCCATTGCACTAAAGGTTATTTATAGTGGAAAAAAAGTTCTTTAGATTAAAATGTTCTTGCAACTAAGAAAAAAAAGGGTTCTTTTAAGAACTGTTTACTGAAAGGTTTTTTCTTTGGGGAACTGAACCCAAAATGGTTCTTCTGCGACATTACTGTGAAGACCCCCTTTTGAAACCTTTCGAAGCCATCCAACAAATGTGTTAGGATGAAAAAAGGTTTAAAAATGTCATTAGGCTGGTCTGCCTCGGTGGTCTAACAATACTTGTCAATGTCAAAATGATTGAGATGGGCATTCAAATCAAAGAAGGCAGCACAGTGCTACATTTTTAAAAATGAAAGTGTGTAATATATAAGTAGCTAAACATTTGACAACTGCTCTATAAGAATAGTAATGTAAAAGAACAGAGTAATATCCAATGATGCAAAATACTTTTCTTTCAGATTTCATTGTTTGTATTGAAAAAACAGGCTATCGTTTACTTGATCCATTTAATTCATATCTGAATGTGACGAGACAAGAAACATAAACGAAGCCGATTGTGAATATGTGCATATTTTAAAATAACAATATTATTTGCAAATAGTTCAAATTGATTACAATAAAGTCTAGTTGTTTTACTTTTCCTTTATATTTTTATTTCTTTTAAATAAAAAGATCATTACTTATTTGGTTTGATCCACCCCAAAGTTCAAGACCTGATTATGGCCAATATTTGAATGGTTAAATACTTTTTTGTGCATCTCTTCAGATCATGCACTCAACATTGAGGCCAACTATATTAACTCTATGTACATGACATTTTAAACAAATTACTTTTGTCCATCTGAAATTGTAACTTTTAAAGTGCATGTAAACATACTTTGTTCAGTAGGTTGACTCGCAGCTCTCTAGAGTTTTGTATTGTAGCATGAAGTAGAGCTGCATTAGGTAGGATGAGATATGTGTGTGTGACGGGGAGGTTGGTGGTCACTGCAGCCTGACTGATTCAGTGTGTCTGGAGACAAACGCATGTGGTCACCCAGCCTCACACCTGATGCTATAACGGTGTTTGCACCTTTTGTGTGTGTTTATATTGCAGGCCTGGTCCAACACAAGGTGTTTATCATCACAACATAGCACAATCATCCTGAGATCCAAACTGCAATTTGACATTCCATAGACACAAGTTGTTAATAACAAATCAAATCAAATGTAACGGCAACTAACTGCATGCTGTTTTGGGCCGGGCCTGATGTCTTGTGTGTTTCTGTCTGCATGTGTGTGTTTTGATGTGCTGTTTAGGGTTTGGTTGTGCTGAAGTTTAGTCTGGTTGTGCAGGTGTATTCAGTCGGTCGCACTTTTCGGTCGGTCGGCTTGGTCATTGTGGGGCGTTCTGCTATCTAAATATCTTGCCTTAGCCACTATTTAGCCCAGGGGTGTCCAAACTCGGTCCTGGAGGGCCGGTGTCCTGCAGAGTTTAGCTCCAACTTGCCTCAACACACCTGCCTTCAAGTTTCTAGTATGCCTAGTAAGAGCTTGATTAGCTGGTTCAGGTGTGTTTAATTGGGTTTGGAGCTAAACTCTTCAGGACACCGGCTCTCCAGGACCGAGTTTGGGCACCCCTGATTTAGCCAATGCCATGCCCATGTCACGAGTTGGAGCTCTATCTGGTGGTCAACTATATGTTCGATTTAGTCATCTTGAGCAGTCAGGGAACACTTTTACCCCTCAAAACAATCAGAAAGGACAGCGTATTCCGTTCTATTTAGTGTACACTAGTAAGAGAATAAGTGAGCAGTCGTCCTAATGCATGTGCACTGCTGCAGGCCTTTGAGAGTTTGCTGCAGCTGGTCGATGCCCGCAGCAGGTATGAGGAGTTCTGTGTGCCCATGTGCATGCTGCCTGCCACCATCAGTAATAATGTGTCCGGCACTGACCTCAGCATTGGCGCTGACACTTCCCTCAATGCCATAGTGGAGGTAAGACACACCACCCTCAGCCAGAATGACACCGATGTTACGATGATGATCAGCACAGTGGAAATTGAAAGAGAGAATTTGTCAGATTGTATCTTTAAAGGTGCGCTAAGTTATTTTTGGTTAAAGGAATAGTTCACACAAAAATAAAAATTAGCTGAAAATGTACTCGCCTTCAGGCCATCCAAGATGTTGAAGATTTTGTCTCCATCTGAACTAATTTTCATTTTTGGGTGATCTATTCCTTTGAGACTGATACCATATTTTTGGATTTTATACTGACACCTACTGGTGTGAGTTGACACAAAAATCACACACAAAAAACACATTTGCTTATCAGTACCATAACTTCCCTATTTCACAGGCATGTTTGACATGCATAATTTATTCCAAGAGAAAGTCTACAGTGATAAGGGGTTTACCATGATAAAGTGAGTAGTGTTCGGCTGGTCATGTGATCTCAATATAGTGGCTGCTTTTAGGTACAAATATTTGTAAGAATATATTAAAATATAATTAATAAAATATAATTTTTACAAGTGGAAACAGCTACTTAGCTCACCTTTTAAATTTTTACAATCATACCTGGCAGTTATGAGAAACACATATCGAATGTTTTTTTTCTTCTGTCCTAATATAAATATCTGCCCATGAGATATTAGGCTTTAGATGTGAGTTTATTATCTGTGGTTATATAACATACCGAACTGTATTTGTCCACTACAGGAACAGATTTATGTGCTGATCTGAAATGTTTGTATATTTTCCTAAGTTGCATTGCAAACACGAATCATCACAAAAAAGGAACTGCACCTAAAATGTGTTGAAACCACATGCATGTCCTCTATTATTGTGAACTACATTGTGCCTTGTGCTTGTATGTGACATCTTGCACACAGGTCCAAAATTAACACTCAACAAGTGCCAACTGTGAGTAAAACATGCAACATTATAGATGGTGCAAGTTAAGTTAATAATAGTTTGAATACTTGCTGTAGTCACATGTATAATTACATCTTCCATGACATTTGTGACTGCTAAATCATTTATTTGGCACAGGGACAAAAACAAACAAACAAAATAATTCAGTTGAAATAATATTGAAAAATGAAATATTGAAAAAAATATATATATTTAATTTGTTTCCAAAAAGTTTAACAAATATAAAAAATTTAAATAAAATTATTTACCCACCATTGGCCATTGGTTAATTTTGGACCATGCTTCTATACCTGTGTAATATCCTGTATGTCTGAGCGTTTACGGTTGTGTCAGAACTGCACCTAAAATGTGTTGAAACCACATGCATGTCCTCTATTATTGTGAACTACATTGTGCCTTGTGCTTGTATGTGACGTCTTGCACACAGGTCCAAAATTAACACTCAACAAGCGCCAACTGTGAGTAAAACATGCAACATTATAGATGGTGCAAGTTAAGTTAATAATAGTTTGAATACTTGCTGTAGTCACATGTATAATTACATCTTCCATGACATTTGTGACTGCTAAATCATTTATTTGGCACAGGGACAAAAACAAACAAACAAAATAATTCAGTTGAAATAATATTGAAAAATGAAATCTTGAAAAAAAAAATTTTTTTTAATTTGTTTCCAAAAAGTTTAACAAATATAAAAAATTAAAATAAAATTATTTACCCGCCATTGGTTAATTTTGGACCATGCTTCTATACCTGTGTAATATCCTGTATGTCTGAGCGTTTACGGTTGTGTCAGAACTGTACTGTCTTGTGCTTGAGTGTGATAACAGATATGTTTCAGTCTTTAACTATTAAAATGTGTGTCAGACGTGTGATCGTATAAAGCAGTCGGCCAGTGGAACCAAGCGCCGCGTGTTCATCATTGAGACGATGGGAGGTTACTGTGGTTACCTGGCGACGGTGGGTGGGCTGGCGGCCGGAGCGGATGCAGCCTATATCTATGAAGAGCCGTTTGACATCCGAGAACTACAGGTGAGAGACACTGTACCTTACTATTATATATAGTTATATATATATATATATATATTAGTATATATGCATGTATGTATAGTTTGCAGTGTACACCTGCAGTGTAATTGTGTGGAATGGACAAGGTGACTGAATATAGCTCTGCATTTATATATAGATTCATCTTGTGACCTACATTGGCAAACACATCACTAACAAAACATGTACTAAAACGAAAACTTTTTTTAGACATGTACCAAGGTATTCTGTGAAGAAAGTACCTTGGAGTGTCATAAATATGGCGAATATGAATATGGTAATCATTCAGTACCATGGCATAAATATCAACGCATCATAACCATAACCACCACTTTTCTTCTTTTTTTTTTTCTGCTGATGAACTGAATGGTGACTGAAATTATGTGAAATAATGTTTAAAATGTTATTTTTTTACCCATAATTTGCATTGAACATTTGCATTTCACATGCATAATAAATAGCCTTTTATGCTCACCAAGGCTGGATTTATTTGATCAAAAATGCAGTAAAATCAGTAATATTATGAAAAATTATTACCATTTAAAATAACTTTTTATTTTCTGTTTTCTAATTTTCTATTGTAATATATTTTAAAGTGTAATTTATTCCTGTGATGCAAAGCTGAATTTCCAGCATCATTATTTCAGTCTTCAGTGTCAACATGATTCTTCAGAAATCATTCTAATATGCTGATTTGCTGCTCAAGATACATTTCTTACTTTTATCAATGTTGAAAACAGTTGTGCTGCATATTTTTGTGTAAACCATGATGCAACTTTGATCAATAGAAAGTTCAAAATGACGGCATTTTTCAAATAGAAATCTTTTATAACATCTTTAGTCACTTTTGATCTATTTAATGCATCTTTGCTAAATAAGAAAAAAATTGCATAATACTAAGTAGTTAGTTAGCCAGTATTCCATGCAGTAGCTAAAGTGGAATCAATTCTTCTTAATAGATGAGGGTAAAAGGTCAAGTCTGCCCTCTTCTGTCAGACACAGGCCTTACAGTGTACCCTTCTTCATGTCCTCTGTCTGCTCCGTCCCACACGCAGGCAGGAATATTTAGCAGTGTGTACTATTTAAGGAAAGAGAGAGAGAACATCAGCGTCATGCTGAGTTTTTATGAGTGCTCTATTTTTCAGTCTAACGTTGAACATTTAACTGAGAAGATGAAGACCAGCATCCAGAGAGGTTTAGTGCTCAGGTATGATCTAGATATCCTACATAGAGCATCAATACACTGGATTCATTCATGTAGTTCTGTATGTGTAGAAGCAGTGAGGTGTGATTGTGTTTGTGTGTGTTACAGGAATGAGAACTGCAGTGAAAACTACACCACTGACTTCATCTACCAGCTGTACAATGAAGAGGGCAAAGGAGTCTTTGACTGCAGGAAGAACGTCCTGGGACACATGCAGCAGGTACACACACACACACACACACACACACACACACACACATGCAGTTGAGAACATGATCAGAATGTTGTTCATCTGCCTTGTTGTGATGTTTTGTAGGGTGGTGCTCCTTCCCCGTTTGACAGGAACTTTGGCACTAAGATCGCAGCTAAAGCCATGCAGTGGATCTCCAAGAAGCTCAAAGAGTTTTACAGAGAAGGTAAAGAGAAATCACTGCTAGAAAGATGCTGTCTGGGATTGTGTGAAGTCAGAACTGATCTTAGGTACAAGTGCAACAGAAAACATACATATTCAACACTGCTGCAGGAAATTACATGCTGATAAATATTAAATATCAAATATATTACAAATTTTATTTGATATTTTATTAATAATTGATTTTACTGTATTTTTTGCTAGATATATAATATGTATAGTATAATGTTTTAAATTAATTAAAATTATATATATATATATATATATAAATACAATTAATAATAATCATTTAATAATAAATTAAATACATTAATATTAATAAAATATTTGTATTTTTGTAATGATTTTTTATAATAAATAAATAAAATTAATAATAATCATTTAATAATAAATTAAATACATTAATATTAATAAAATATTTGTATTTTTGTAATGATTTTTTATAATAAATAAATACAATTAATAATAATCATTTAATAATAAATTAAATACATTAATATTAATAAAATATTTGTATTTTTGTAATGATTTTTTATAACAAATATATACATAATATTAAGAACATCTGTTAATATAAGAAATGTTTGGTCTTTACTGTCACAGTGTTATTTTATTTTGCTCTTTGTATTTTGCTTTCCTTGGTTGGCTCAGATGAAGGTAAGTTATTTGTAACTCTAAATTATATTGTTTCGGTTCACTTAAAGCGCAATGTTATTATGCTTATACCTTTGGCTTTTTTGCTCTGCTTGTAGACTGTTCAATCCCATATTTTGTGTATTTTGCAGGACGTGTGTTTGCGAACACAGAGGATTCTGCGTGTTTGTTGGGGATGCGGCGAAGGGCTCTGGTCTTTCAGCCCGTCGTACAGCTGAAGGATGAGACGGATTTTGTGTAAGAACACACACGCATGCTAACAAACATGCTTCACAAAGCTGATTCTATTATCATAATAATGATATATTTGTTTCCAAGGCTACTCTCATTTTGTAACATTTTACTTTTTCCTCTGAAGTCAGCCATGAATATTAGTTTTGTAATTTTACAGTTGTACTATACAATAAAACTGTTATTTTTCTTAAATGCTAGTAAAATATTTCTTTTTTTTATAGTGAAATATAACAATTGTAATCTCTCTTAATATAATATTTTTTATTATAGTCATGTTGGTGCACAAATCACTAAATTAGCCAAAAAGTGCAGCCCTGCACACTTTGGAGCATTAAAAAAATTGCAGTAAATCACAATTAAATAAAAAAAATAATTAAAATATTTCTTTTTTTTATAGTGAAATATAACAATTGTAATCTCTCTTAATATAATATTTTTTATTATAGTCATGTTGGTGCACAAATCACTAAATTAGCCAAAAAGTGCAGCCCTGCACACTTTGGAGCATTAAAAAAATTGCATTAAATCACAATTAAATAAAAAAAAATAGTTACATGTATGTCGGTGTAATGTTAAAAAAATTTCTTGCACCAAACGCAGTCATAATTTAGTCTTACGTTATCTCTCTGACTTTTCATAATACATGCATTCTTTTTAACTCAAAAGAGCAAGGGGGAAAACAAATCCTTTTTCCATTATATAAATTCCCTTAAAAAAACAAATTTTAAAATGACAGTTTCAACCTTTTATTTGCAGTCACAGGATCCCGAAGGAACAGTGGTGGCTCCGTCTGCGTCCACTAATGAAGATTCTGGCCAAGTACAAAACCAGCTACGACGTGTCCGATTCGGGCCAGCTTGAACACATCGTCCGTCTGAGAGCTAAAGACATCTCTGCCATTTAAAAGAAGCGGTCACGTGTAAAACCAAGTTGTCTTGCAAGTAAAAATGTATTTATTGAAGGTGAAGACCTGTGATTCCATAGTCTTGACCTGAACACAATCATATACATTATATTTAAAACGGATCACATTAAACTGTAACCATAGACCTACAGCCTCAAAGATCCTTCAATATAGTAGCTCAGTGTGTTGTGATTGACTACCCATACGCTCAAGCAATTACCTAATTATCCCTTTTAAATAGGGCCAAGTGGTATATTTTATGAATATGCAAGATTTCCTTATATTTATTCTAATAGAGCTTATTTTCATTGAGTATGGAGCTATCTGTATGAATGCTCCACTGGCTGGCTTAAAGTGACGTAATTTCACAACTGCACCTTTTAGTTGAATTGGAGTGTGAAGGAGTCGTCCAAGCTGCGGTTCTGTGTTGTTTGTTAGTGCAGGCACTTTGTACCAAAGCAGACGTGTTGTGTGTGTGTGTGTGTGTATTCGCTACTAATGCATAAACTCCCTATAGAATGTAATCGGTGTGGTTTGTCATTTATTTTATTAGAGCACAGCTGTTCAGACAAGTAATTAAGAATTGTATAATGATTTAGAGTAATTGGATGAAAATAAAGGGATTTCAAATGATTTCAGGTTTTTTTTTTTATAGAAAAAAATCATTCTAATTAAACGGTCACATTTATTGTAATTCTATACATTTCATAAATCATTTCTAATTTATAAATCTCTGCAGAATCATAGGAGCGGTTTTTGACCTTATTAGAAAAAATGAGAGTCCATGATCAACAATGTGCCGTGTAAACAAAAGTAGTTTTAGTGAACTGAGTGATAGTTTAATTTGGGTTGTTTCAGCACTTCTGTTCCTCATGATGACTCTTGTAAAGAAGAAAACACCTTCTAATGGAACATGACTGGTTTGTGCATGATCCAGGAGCGTGTGCGTGTCTTTCACAATCCTAATTATAAGAGGAGAGGGTGAAAAAACATCTATTTGACCACCCAGGATGGGTCTTTTCTGATGCTTTCATTTTCCGGGCCTAAAATAGCCACTCCACATGTCTGCTGACCGACACCCAGATACCTGGTTTCACAAAAAAAAAAAAAAATTATACAAATAAAGCACCAGCACTCAATAATAAATATTTTTTATTATTTTATATTTGTAATTTTATTAGATATTTATATTATATACATTTAAATGTTTTGTTACCTGCCAGCGACGTCAATTAGGTTTTTATCGGTCACAGCGAACAGTCTCTCTCTGTATCTTTGTTTTATCTCATCTGTAATGCCGTTTAAAAAATGCCCCAAACCTACAGCACAATAACAAGGTCCTTGTGAACTAGAGAGCAAATATCCAACAGCATCCAAACAGCTGAACATTTAAACACTCCTACACTTCCCAAATTGTAAACAACAATCGCACAAAACATCCACTAATATCTAAACCAGGGTTTCCCAAGAAAAGCTAATAATTAATCAAAAATGTCAAACTAATTTTAATTAATTTATTATTTTTACCTTTTAAATTAATATATTGTTAAATATTTACTTAAATTTTAGGTGGTACTTCAGTTAAATATTTTAGATCAAAGCAGTTTAGCTGGGAAAAAAAAAAGTTTGAGAATCACTTGGAAACCTAAAACAACATGAATAATAATAATAATAATAATAATACACAGATGGGTTAGAATGTCACTCAGTATCCCAAGATACAGTCCACATTACTGACCCTTATCTGAGGGGGCGACAGGTGCATCAACGGCTGAGAAAACCGAGAGCTTGGCCTCATCGATGTCCTGCTGGGTAAACTTTCCTGCTCGTGCCCACTCTACTCCGCCACGGAAAGCCGACAACGTCTGGGTGGAGTTTGGATCTCTGAGAAATTGCCGTGACAATAAAACATGATCAAGCTGGCACATAAACATCATTATATATGATGCAAATATACACTAATGGATACATTGTATTTGATCCAATGAAACGATGTAGGTACCTATCGGAATAAAATGAGAACAGGCCACCTCCTCCCATTGTAGCTCCGCCTTCATAAGCCCCACCCTTTTCTCTGATCTCTCCATGCAGGAATTTAGTAGTCATCATCCTTGCTAAAATACATAGACTGAGAGAGAACGAAAGATGACAAACTGCGAATAAGCGAAGGGCTGCATGATTAAATCAAAATAAATCTGTATTGTGATTTAATTCAATAAATACATGCGCATAAATTTGCCATAAGAAGCACTTATAAACCAGCTGCTGTCAACAAAAAAAGAAAGCTTTCGGCATTTCCTGTGGTTTTTGCCAAAATAAAAGCAGCTGAACTGTAAAATATATTTTTTATTATTGTTTTTTTAAAATGTATTTTTATGATTATATTTTTCTTAAATATTCTGTTTTATTTTAAAATAAAATATAGTATCAGTAATATTTCTAGTAATATTTTGTTTAAAAAAAATTGTATTATCCTATTTATTATTCATGAATATAAAAACAAATATGTTGGCTGAACTGTGCAGCCATACAGACAAGCACAGCAAACCTGGGGCACAAAAAAAACAATATATATATACACACATACATACACATATATATATATATATATATATTTAGTTTTTTAGATTTCTTTCCTCAAATTAAATAGCCCTAAGTGGGCAAACATTATTTTCCAAGAGTGTGTTTGTTGTACCTGGCGTAATCGGCGTGTGAGAATGGGACCGTCCGCACACACTCACTGACAAAGTTCACATTAAACGGAAGCTGGAAATACGTCTTTAACATGAGGCTCCTTTGCTAAAATACATAGACTGAGAGAGAACGAAAGATGACAAACTGCGAATAAGCGAAGGGCTGCATGATTAAATCAAAATAAATCTGTATTGTGATTTAATTCAATAAATACATGCGCATAAATTTGCCATAAGAAGCACTTATAAACCAGCTGCTGTCAACAAAAAAAGAAAGCTTTCGGCATTTCCTGTGGTTTTTGCCAAAATAAAAGCAGCTGAACTGTAAAATATATTTTTTATTATTGTTTTTTTAAAATGTATTTTTATGATTATATTTTTCTTAAATATTCTGTTTTATTTTAAAATAAAATATAGTATCAGTAATATTTCTAGTAATATTTTGTTTAAAAAAAATTGTATTATCCTATTTATTATTCATGAATATAAAAACAAATATGTTGGCTGAACTGTGCAGCCATACAGACAAGCACAGCAAACCTGGGGCACAAAAAAAACAATATATATATACACACATACATACACATATATATATATATATATATATTTAGTTTTTTAGATTTCTTTCCTCAAATTAAATAGCCCTAAGTGGGCAAACATTATTTTCCAAGAGTGTGTTTGTTGTACCTGGCGTAATCGGCGTGTGAGAATGGGACCGTCCGCACACACTCACTGACAAAGTTCACATTAAATGGAAGCTGGAAATACGTCTTCATCTGACAGGGTTTAAAATGAGGCTCCTGGCAGGATGAAGAGGGAGACCGGTGAGAACGCTACAGATCAATCAAACCTGCAAAAATGCTTCTGTAATGTTGTACAAACTTACATACTGAGATAAGTTTACGACTGGCAGATGATGCAGCTTGAGGATCTAACGCTCTCTATGAGGGGAAAAACAAACAAAACAGCTTAATTCACTGTGAACTATCGTGTCTTCTAAAAAGAAAAGTGTGGCGTCTCACCTCCACGACGGTTGGTCTGACAGGTTTGCGCTCCTTCCTATTGGCTGCTATATTACCCATAAACCTCTCCACCTCTCCAGCTGCATCTGACATTTTCTGCGGCGTGGCGTTCACTGCACACCTAAAACCATCACATCATAATCACATTTGTTAACCTGTATACATAAATGTACAGTTGAAAATTGATTTTCATTAATTCAGTTTAAAGGGGTCATATGATGTTGCTAAAAAGAACATTATTTTGTGTATTTGGTGTAGTGAAATGTGTTTATGCGGTTTAAGGTTCAGAAAACATTATTTTCCACATACTGTACATTATTGTTTCTCCTCTATGCTCCGCCTTTCTGAAACGTATAGATTTTTACAAAGCTCATCATCTGAAAAGCGAGGTGTGCTGTGATTGGCCGAATACCTCAAGCGTGTGACGGAAATGTTACGCCCCTCACCATATTGTGATGATGCCCTGTCAGGCCGGAGCGATGATTCAAAAACATGAAAACCCATTATAAACTAGGCATTCGTTGCATTCAGTGGGGACATAATTATGAGTTATAATGACTTATACTGTCTTTTTATGCGTTGCGTTGCATCGCGCCGCGTAAACATAAAACCATCTCTGCATTTGTGATCGGAGAAATTACAAACAATAAGCCCTACTCTACACTGCCCAAAAAACTCGCTTTAAATATAAAAAAATATAAAATATAAAAACTCTTTAAATATAAAAAACGTTAATATAAAAATATAAAAGTCTGTGAGTCAGAACAGCCGGCATTGTAGTCTACTCTACCAGGATCAGGAAA